>NC_133326.1:503550919-503675250 GCF_042186555.1 Aquarana catesbeiana | reverse complement strand
AAACAAACAGACAGCCTTTACAGCTGCGATCTTTCTGGGCGTTTTTTTTATTTGAATCCAGACCCCAGGGGAGATTATCTCAAATGCCCAGAAACTATCTGGCTGGGTTTGGGGATTTGACTCACCGTTGTCGTCTTCCCTTTTTGCCACAGCCACCGGGCTTGCTTTTCCATCCTTATGGTCCACACGCAAGGAGGATAGCCGCCAAAGTGCACCCCCCCCCCCCCCCCCCCCCAACTGCTGTCCCTTTAGGGAGCTGCAAGGTTAGGCTGTGTCCTGCACTGTCCAGTCAGTATATACACGAGGGGGGGCGCAATGCCGTACGTTCCTCATTCCCATCTGAGGTGGTTTAGGCAGACATTCACCATAGTAAACTGGTGCCTCCTCGAAAAGGAGGATGTGGGCACCTGCTGACTCTCAGCCTTCCCTTCTGGGTAAGAACGCGGGTCATTCAGGCGGTGCCCCTCCCCAGCAGCCCACGCGAGCTACCAGGGAGTCAGGGGATACGATCCCCCTGGAAAGAACCGACGGCCCAGCACCCCCCATCTGAACGGACGTGGTAGTGGGGAGGAGAGAAATGGGAGACAGGATAAAGGCCCCTGAAGTTCTGGGGACACCACTGTACCCAGGGGCCTTCAGCTCTCAGGGGGGGGCTTTCCCAGTTTCTGCTGCCCCCCCTGAGGAAAGGATAGGGGAACCCCCCCAGGAAGGATAAATATATCCCGCCAGAGGTTTCCCAGGCATTTGGTCCAGCTCCCAGGGGGAGACCACCAGCCCCAGGCGTCATTTGGAAACCCCCCCCCCCCCCCCCCCCCACAAAAACAGTTTCGCCGTGTAGGGAGAAACAATCAAAAACTGAGGATCAGGGGGAAGGGTGTGGACTTAAAACAGCTGTTGATGGATTGTGTTTCCTGTGGGGGAGGAGCCTCTCATCTGTGCCGTCCTGGAAGATGACTTGAGAAAAAAAAAAAGTTTTAGAGCCTTTAAAAACCCAAAAAGGAAGCCTTTGCAAACTATGATGCTATACTGGCTGGGGAGTGTGCTGTAAAGCCAACTGTCCGCTTTCATGTGAAATGTCACCTGCCCCCCCTCCTATGTATACCAGGCTTTACCATCCCATTTGCAGGCCTGGTGAATCTATGGTGGGTGTCCCTGTGCCAAAGGTAGTGCACATCCATTTGCTGCTTCTGCCTTGTGAAAGGACAAGTGGGATGTAGGATAGTTGGTCCAGCACTGTCAGCTCATGATTGGTGCCTGGAGAAGCAGCTGACGACACATGATCTGTGTTCCATCAGCTGCAGTGATTGTAGGGGAGTCATTTAGGTCCAAAGACATTTTGGAGTCAAAGCCTGTCACCTATATTGCCATCACAGAGGCCATTAAGACACTTAAAGCGCACCCCCCCCCCCCCCCCACATACAAATACATGTGTTAACAGCATTATGGATGCAATGCAACAAAACGCCTTTTTCCAGAACGGGGGGGGGGGGGGGGGGGGGGGGTTGGCCCTGTGCTTTAACTGCACCCCTGAAGAGGAAGGTGGCTGCTGAATGGCACAGGGAGCAATATTGTGGGCAAATAGAAGCATTGTTACATGGTCCCGCTGCAGAGATTCTCCCCCACACTGTTGCAGGAGGCAGTGCAGAAAGGTTTGGCGATAATCTGTCCCCTTTTACAAAACCACAGAAGATAGGATTTTGAAAAATTGTTTTATTCAAGCATTTACAGTGGACATGTTTCAGTTTCATCTTGAGCTCCGTTGTATCTTCTATGTTTGGTAGTAGTCACAATGATAATAGTCACAAGGATAACTGCCAATACACAACCAACAGATGCTGTGCCCTTTAGCCAAATCATGGAAGTAGACTCAATGTCACCTAATGGAAGACAGTTGCACCAACACATTAATAGGCAAAGTAATGAACTAAAAGCAACTTTATTCTTAATTTGCACAAGCTGTTTTAGAACAAGTTGACACTGCTAGAAAGCAGTTACCTTCCAATAGCTGTAAGATGACAACTCATAGGGTCAAGACTTGCAGTGTCCCAAGTAGAGTCCAAAGTTTTGTTCCGCTTGGGAGAACCCAAGTAGTGTTGTAGTACCCTCCTTGCTAGGCTGCCATAAGCAAATTTAGTATTTGCCTCTGCTTAGAGCAGAATGATTAATTGGGCTCTGTAGGTTGCAAGTCTGGCTGCCTAGCCCCAGTGGGTGAATCGGATTCATGCAACTCCTGTGCAAATTCTCGCCAGGTATTGGCTGAAGGTGGTTGGTTAGTGCATAAATCTTTGAGCAGTGTTGTCCAGGAGAAGTTGCCAGCCAAAGAGGGCTGCCTGTCCTGCTGAAGGTCCAGCCTGCTCCAGGATCCCAGCTCAGTCAGAACTCAGCAGGTGTGCCACAGAAGACCTGCCTTGGTGATCACATTTGCTGGAATCAAGAGTTACATTCCAAGCTGAATGACCGAGTACTGACCTTAAAAAAAGTGAAGAATTTTGGTAGCCATAGCTTTTAATCACCCCCGCTGAACAATGTACAAGGCTTACCTGGTCCCATCCAGCAGAGCCACTACAAGAGGGTCCTCATTGTTCCCAATGCGGAGGACCACAACTCCCTTACCAAGTTAACTGCAATAAACTTGTCTGCACTTTAAATTGGCTACCATGCATCACAATTGGTCAAGAGGAGGTCTTCTGCATTATACAGCTAGAGCAAGGGGTTCCCCCTGGTTGTACTGAAATGTGAGGCTGCCAATTCTGCCCTACTAAAGGTTAAGATCTTCCAAAGTCTAATTATATTCTATTTATAGGTTACATCTGTTCCATGTTTTGAAGCAAGCATACTCAACCTTTGGATCAGCACAGCCATTATGGGCTCAACAGGTTCTCTCAATACTGAGTCATGCTGGGGGACCCATGAGGCTTTACACAAGTACTGTGAACAAGCCCCAACTCAGAGAATCCATTAAACATTACGTGCTCACCTCTCCCCATGTCACTGGAATTCTGCCTGTCAAGATCTTCATCCCCACCAAAGATCACAGGTCCGTCTGAAGTAACCATTAGTGATTGTCGAAGAGCCATATCAGCCATTTCTCTCTGCAAGAGGAAACCATGTTTAGTTATCCGTATACAGCAGCATGATGCTGACAGATTTAACTAAAGTTTCAGCCTAATCTGTTTAGGTGAGAAAATAAACCAGATTACAATTCAAGAGTGCCCATTTACATTACTGTCAGGACATTAGTCCAAAAGGATAAGTGCAGAAAGCCAGGAAAGATAAAGTTCAAAAATCCCATCTTACTTTTCTTTTGAGCGCAGTTCACTATGCAGGAGTCTGTGGCAGATGGGACACATACTGATGCACTGCAGTGAAAGAACACCTATAGGACACAGGTTAGTTAGTACTTTTCAACCAGGCTGCACAACAGACCTAAGGCCAAGCACGTATTACCACACACTTACCAGACCACCAAGAGAAACCTGGGTGTTGGGAGCCACAAAAGTAAAGGTACTGACCATGAAACGTTGATAGTGGGTTGGAAAAGGCATGCTTTGTGATGGTGCTCCAACAGGAATTACCTGAGATAGGTAGTTGTCTCCAGGGAAGGGCAGCTAGAAGACATAAGCCAGTTTGTATGATGTATGGCCAGCTTTAGTCTTTACAATCCTTGTTCAATTTCCTTTAGATTTGCCTTCAACTATGTAGTGCAAAGGCCTGCCTGATTGTATACAAATTGAAAGTGTTTAAATTTACCAAACCCATAATATGAGGGGGGGGGGGGGATTTGTGTATGGCAAGCTTAAAGCCGGTTTGTGGTAGTCTAAACCTTCAATCAATTGCTTACCTGTTAAACAAGATTGGCCATTGAGGAGCATCAGTGGGGCTAGCAGAGTTTGTGGCCAGCAGTTGTCCAATATGAGAACCAAGTTAGGATCACTCCTGTGTAGAATGTGAACCTCCAGGAAGACTGGATCTCTGAGCACTTTGACTACAGGGTAGTCTGCATCAGCATAGTATGAACTATAGCCTCCATCTGTAAGACAAGAAGGTCTACATTTACACACACACACAGAAACAAAAACTAGCGAGTGGGGTCTTGCCATTCAGGGACTGATGTGCATGTCATAAGCTACAACCAGCACATCAGCTTTTTGTAGTTGTGCGAGAACAGCAAGCTTTTGAAGTGAAAAGTGAGCATGTTCTTTGTTAAGCATTACCCATTTCAGATACCAGGCAAGAGCATTGGGCCCAAAAGACAGACAAGTTCAAAATTCAGAACTAGCATGTGTAACACCAAGTTAAGCAATTTTGCTCCCCTGCTGGTTACAGTTGCACTGAAAAACCATTACCCCTTGAAGCCTTGTGTTATACAAGTGTTGGATGGCATTCCAGCTACTGCCAATATATCAAAGTTGCAGTATTGCAGCTTTTTCCATTGCTTTTGCCTGAAGCAGCAGTCTGGAATGCACCAGTGTATATCCTGCAAAGTGTTTGCTTTAGTGTTGGTAGCACAAGTCTGAGTGCACACAACATGGTTAGGGTCCTGTGGTAGCATTTGATTCAACCAACTCATTAAGGTTTTGAATCATTGATGGGTGTGGGTTCCAGGGCATTCTATCTAGAGAACCTGCAGGTTACCACTGCAACGTTAAGTGATTCA
The DNA here is from genome assembly GCF_042186555.1 of Aquarana catesbeiana. Classification (NCBI taxonomy): domain Eukaryota; kingdom Metazoa; phylum Chordata; class Amphibia; order Anura; family Ranidae; genus Aquarana; species Aquarana catesbeiana. The sequence goes on along the minus strand of NC_133326.1, from coordinate 503,670,593 downwards.
GTGTCGTGCCAATACATCAGATCCAGGTATTCCCAGGTTGCTAGAGAATCTCAAACCATTCCATTTAGCCTTTGAATCCAAAACAGCTACAGTTGCTCCAATCTTACCTTTTGCTATTACCATTTCCAGCAGAAGAGGCCCTGGGGTGGACACTGGAGGTGGCGGTGGTAATGTCAATACTTCAACTTCCAAAGGAATAGTGCCAGTTTTTTCCATAACTGCAGCGAACAGTTAGCCTGAACAAGGGAAAATATGTTACAGGTCCTAAAATTGTGCAGCAACTCAAAGTTATGCTTCTGTAAAGGCCCAAGACCCTTATATTTTGTCCACAGGGCTGATCTTTATTTAGGCAGTCTAACTTTCATTGACCAAGATAAAGGCTCAGTGAGGAAACTAATTCTGCAGTCATCCATTTCATGTCTCTGCCTCCTGCTGCTCAGGTATTAGAATGTGGATATTTGCTCACCAGACGAGGAAATTCTTAAATTAGCAATAATGAAATGCCTCTGGTAAATCTTTGCTGTCCATACAAAGTATACAAGCAGTCTTTAACCCTGTACATTAGATAGTTGGAAGCTGTTGCTTTTTGAAACAGCCATGTATGCAGACTAGGACCACTTTAAAAACATACCTCATTGTACTGTCCCTTGTGACTGAAGATCCTTGCCATGTTTGCACCTCTTTGTTTGCAAAGAGTGTGCTTTCATAAGTCATGCTGTCAGATGCCTGTGAAAAAGCAAACAATTCAGATCCAAAGCCCATACATTTAGAATGTTACACTTAAGACAACTAGGAGATGCATTTCCATGCACATATGACCATTGTGACAAAGTCAAAGATTGAGTTATTGTTTTCTGATAGCTTTTGCATTCTTAGACTAGCCATTAGCAAGATAAACTATTCCTATAGAACTCAACTGGAAGTAGTAGTGACCAGCTACAACTCTCTCATAAACAGCAACATGTTTTGCTAAACTATACAACTTCAGGAGATTCGTAATTGTCTGTACAGCACATTCACCCGAAAGTTTTAGGTCAGCATGTGAACAAACCAGGGCCCTCTGGACTGCCAGAAATTGAAGATATCTGTCACAGGAGAACCAAGATGCCCATCTATACAACATGTACAAAGCTGTTTAGCAGATATGGGAGCTGTAATTTCCTTCATCAACCAGAGGGAGCCAATAAATTCAAACAGGGAAGCTTGTAACATTCACAGCTTTGAGAGACAAGGGCAGTCCAAATACTAGCAAACTGCATTCAATTTCCAAGGGCATCAAACTTCCCAAACTCTAAATCATCTGGATCTTTAAAACAGCAGAGGCCAATATGGGGCTCCTGGCAAATGCATGGCAGATGGTCTTAGCAAGCACTTGCTGATACAACCAAGATGATCTGCCATGCATTCACCCCTATACTAGCCTCTGCAGTTTAAATATCAGCCGATTTGGAGCTTGGGAAGTTTGATAGATATTTGGACTGCCCTAGTCTCAATGCTGTGAATGTTACATGCTTCCCTGTTCCAATTTATTGTCTCCCTCTGGTGGTTGATGAAGGAAATTACAGCTTCCATATCTACTAAACCAGCTTTGTACATGTTATAGATGAGCATCTTGGTTCTCCTGTGACATAGATCCTCAATTTCTGTCAGTCCAGAGGCCCTGGTTTGTTCACATACTGACCTGAAATTAATTTCAGATGAATATGCTGTACAGACCATTATGAAACTCCTGAAGAAGCTATACACTTTAGCAAAAACATGTTGAGGATTTTTTTGTACAGTAGATATACAATTGTTGGTCTGATCACATTTTGAAGATGGTTAAATATAACAATGTATTGTCATTTTATAAAGTTTTTTTTTTGGCCACCTTTAAAGTCCCCTGTTCCATTTTCCCAAATATTTAGGATGTGGTGCCTTGCTTCACTATCCTTTGCCGATTTACCAAATTTCCCATCTGTATCATTTAGTTTTATTAGAAATTGACCATCTCACCTGATTCACAGAACTGCATGACAAAGGAAACCTGAAGCCAACAAAAGAGCCCGTTTTTGAGGTGCTCAAGCTGGGGCATGAGGTGGAATCTACATCCACCACTCTGACTGAATCCAGTATCAAATATGGCAAAGTGAGGTCAGTTGACACAACCACCACCATGCTGCTGTCATCAGTGCATTGGGCAGTCACTGTAGAAGAAACAAATGTTAGTAGACAGGTTTGACTCAGTGGCTTGCCCTAAACCTACAGCAAACATTTTGCAGCTCTTAATATGCAATTTCTTTAATTTGACTGGGAAAGAGGAATTCTAATGCAACAAGGCAAATGTGGCCATGCAACGCCATTGCAGTCTAAACATTTGTGTTCAAAGAGTCAGTGTGCCAGCCTAGCCACTTTATCCTATATAACCCCTTTTAAAAAGACAATACAATTAAGTCCTTGCCCCATCTAATCTACACCAAAAGCCTGCCTAAAACATAGCCAACACTGCTAAATGCTGGTGGTGCCCAACTACCCTGTTTCCCTGAAAAAAAAAAAAAAAAAAAAGACCTAGCGTGATTGTCAGTGATGGCTGCAATATAAGCCCTACCCCGTTTCCCCAAAAATAAGACCTACAAGGACTTTAACTAGGGCTTATTTGAGAGGTAGGGCTTATATTGCAGCCATCACCGACAATCACACTAGGTCTTATTTTCGGGGAAACAGGGTAGTTGGCTCAATTCCCGTGGTTCTGCACCGACTGTAAGCAGCAATTCCCGTGGTTCTGCACCGATGTAAGCAGCAATTCCCGTGGTTCTGCACCGATGTAAGCAGCAATTCCCCGTACTGACCACTCCTCTCAGAACCTCTAGTTTGGAAGGCAGGCTCTGAAGTGTGTGACAGCAGTACCTATACTTATTGCATGGTAAATGTGTGTGAATCTTCAAAAGGTGGTTTACAAACTTTAGATTGTTCAGACAATTAGGAGTACGCTAGATACGCAGACACTGCTCTGCCAACACTAGCTCACCTTGTGAAGAGAGAAAAAAAAAAAAAAAAAAAAAAAAACACCACACAGAATGTTGATGTATGGAGTTTAGAAAAACCCAAGTTGTATCAGCAAGTGTTCAGTTGCCAAACTTGTTTAAGCGGATGTGAGTGAACAACCCAACTTACATTTGTTTCCATAGTAACAGGGATTTTCAGAGTCACTCTGGGTGTAGCAGCAGCCAACACTTTCACAGCGATCTCTGGACACACTTGTATTAGCACATGGAATTCGGTCAGCTGTTGGAATTGCAGAACATGCTCTAGCACTGGGAGCGTCCATTGCTATACAGAAAGATACAGTAGTTAGATTTAATGGATGCTGTGCACAATTAAAATATACATACTTTAGTTCTGCTGGTTGTTTACAGTGGCAGTTTACTGCAATGTGGGATTTGCCTTTAGGTCCCTGTATGTAGTTGCTTACAAAGTAGACTGTTGTGGGTTTCATTTCCAAATTCAAAAATTAAATAATCTTAACAGGGACAGCACAAATGTTGTTAGGTCCACTGACAAGAGGCAATTAGTTTTGTTTCCTAGATAGTGATCACACACTTTTTTTTAAATGGTCAAACCACTTGGGCCTGCTGTAGCACCTACTTTTAGGAACTCAATTTCCTATACGCTTGTATTTCTGCTCTATGCAAAGACATATCGCTTTCAGCACTCCCAAGACATGGTATGCCTTCAAGCAGTGCTGGAACAAGGTCATCAGGTGCCCAGGGTGAAGGTGTGCGCCCCCAGTAGTCTGTGCAACAATTTAATTCTCCAGTTTGCTGCAGTGTAGCACAAATGAGACCGTGGGAGGGGAGAACACACACACACACACACACACACACACGTCCCTGTGTCAGCAAGAACAATGGTGCTGCATCAGTGGGGAAAAACTGCATCACTGGTGTAAATCTGACTGTTCAGTGGGATATAAGCTCTGGGGGGGCCCCTCTGACTGATTTTCAGATGGGTGTCCCATTTTACCCTACTGCACCTTTGTGCATTGCGTGCTGTTGCAGTGCTGCCCACTTACATTTTTTGCTATAAAAGCATAGCATCAGGTCATGGTATAGTTACATAGTTAGTAAGGTTGAATAAAGACACCAGTCCAACCTGAGTGATTGTGTGTCTACAACCCTGACCCTTGTTCCTAACCCTGTACATCGCACACTCACATCAGTCCCTACCCTCAGTCAAAGGTCCCCATTCATATACTAGGGCCAATTTTGGACAGAAGCCAATTAACCTACCAGCATGTCTTTTGGAGTGTGGGAGGAAACCGGAGTACCCGGAGGAAACCCACGCAGGCACAGGGAGAACATGCAAACTCCAGGCAGGTAGTGTCGTGGTTGGGATTCGAACCAGCGACCCTTTTTACTGCTAGGCGAGAGTGCTAACCACTGCACCACTGTGCCACCCTGGTATGCACTGGTATGTGTACAGCTGCATCTTCCTGTTCAGGTGGAAAGTCAGGGAGCAATAAAAATGCAGCTCAACATTTTGCAATCCTTCATTCACCCATGTGATTAGGCCCCCAAGGCCTTGTTACACTTGCAGTTGGGGGGGGGTCACCAAGCAGGAGGTTGAATCATTACTGCCTTCTAATTTCTCTCCTCTCTACAGCAATCAAGTCTAATTCTTAGGTGGCCAGATAGAGATGTATTCCATTTCAACACTGGCATTCACAATTATAAAAAGACTAAAAAGAAAAAGCCCAGGCAAAGAGCTGGATCTGTTGTGCAAACTTAATACAACAGTACATTCAACGTGATCTGCAATTACAGATGTTTGAAGCAAAGTTTACCAAGGTGAACTGGACATCCGAGATCCTTTTTGTGGTACTGAGATTTTCCATTATGAAGAAATTCTTCCAAACTAATAGTCATCACATGTTCCCCATCCTAAAAAAAAAAAAAAAAAAAAAAAAAAAAAAAAAAAAAGAGGCATTAATCAAATTAGCTTCTTGCATAGTAGTGTCAATGGGTACTACACTGGTCACTCCCTTTAAGTCAGGGGTAGTCAACCCCAGCCCTCCAGCTGTTTTGAAACTACAAGTCCCATGAGACATTGCAAGACCCTGACAAACACAGGCATGATGGGATTTGTAGTTTCACAGCTGGAGTGCCGAGGTTGCCTACCCCTGCTTTAAGGGGTAGAGTGGGAGGGGTTAAATATGCTGCCCATATCCCACTGGATACATTTGTAACCTGGCCCACTAGCTAACATGTGAAGTCTCCCTATCTTCCAGCAAGAGGCCCAAACTCTGTATTGGGTTTGGATAGCAAGCTGGGCAACAACCTGTCCAGGTGTGGACTAGGTCTGCTCACAGCATTTCACTGGAACCTCCCCAAATCAAAGTTGTGTGGGGTTCTTCTGAATACATCAAAAATTTAAGACTCAAAATGTGAGGGCTTGTCCCAACAGACATCTATTCTCTACAGTCCTGATGGGGAACCCCCTTCCTCAGGAATTAAAGTTCTAACCCCTACCTACCAACTGCAGTCCTCTATCAAAACTCTGGAATCTCAGCTGATAAGAGGGAACAGTGCCTGACAGGTTGTGTCCTTTGGAGGGGGTTTCTCTCTACTACAAAGAGGAAGAAGTTTAGAACTAGCTGAATGAATTGAGGCACAAAGTGGACATACACATTTCTAAATAAATTCCTAGACAGCTGGCAATACATTCTAATCTGTCATTAGTGGGGGTCAAACAGATGTTCTTGTCTGCAGCATAAGGAAAGTTGAGCAGAATGGAAGATTTCTGGAAAGAGCAGAATTTCTAAACTGCAAGTGTTTGGGAAAAATCCAGGTGCTCCAAAGTTGAACATTAAAGCAAACAATTTACTAACTTTGAAAGACATGGTCGGCAAGTCATTTGTACTGACCAGACTTTTCAAACAAAAGGTTCATCAGGAAGTCTACTAGTGCAGTGATCATCAACCCTGTCATCAGGGCCCACTAACAGGCCAGGTTTGCAAGATAACATCACAGGTGATATCATTTGCTGCTCAGTGATTGCAGTATTCTAGTCTGCATCTCACCAAGGTAATACATAAAACCTGGCCTGTTAGTGGGCCCTGAGGACAGGGTTGATGACCACTGCATGGCCAGCTTGATTTCCCACCCCCCTTCCCCAAAGTCCTATTGAGTGTGACAAGCTAAATAGAGTAGTACTAAAGCATTCTAACCATTCAAAAAAAAAAAAAAAAAAAAAAAAAAACTCCCAACCCCCCCCCCACTTTATAGATGCACATCAGGAGGAATTTAATTGCAGATTACATAGTTGGTAAGGTTGGGAAACCACCCCCCCCCCCCCTTTAGTTGCCCTTTGTACTCACTACATACTTCTTGAGGACTGGTGCCTAGAACTGGACAGCATACTCTAGGTGCGGCCAGACCAGAGTCTTGTAGAGCAGGAGAATTGTTTTATCTCTGGAGTTAATCCCTTTTAAATGCATGCCAATATCTGGTTTGCTTTCTTAGCAGCAGCTTGGCATTGCCCATCACCTACTAGGACCCCCAGGTTCTTTTCCATTCTAGATTCCCAGTTTGCATTCATATTTTTTCCACCCAAATGCATTTTTACAGTAAACTTCCTTTGCCATGTAGATGCCCACCCCATTAATTTGTTCAGATTTTTGCAAGGTTTCCACATCCTGTGGAGAAGTTATTGCCCTGCTTGGCATTGTCTGCAAATACAGAGATTGAACCGTTTAACTCATCCACCAGGTAGCTTATGAACAAAATAAATAGGATTGGTCCCAGCACAGAACCCTGGGGGACCCCACTACCCACCCCTGACCATTCCGAGTACTCCCCATTTATCACCACCCTCTAAACTCCTACTTTTAGCCAGTTTTCAATCCATGTACTTGCCCTATGGTCCATGCCAACGACCTTATTTTGTACAGTAAACTTACGGGGAACTGTGTCAAATGCTTTTGCAAAATCCAGATACACCACATCTACGGGCCTTCATCTAGATAGCAACTCACCACCTCATAGAAGGTTAATAGAGGAGTTTGGGAAGAATGATTCTTCATGAAGCCATGCGGATTACTGCTAATCAGGGCCACCAACGTGGGGGGTTCAGGCAGTACTCATGTAAGGGGCCGGAGTGTCCCTAGGGGCCCGGCCGGCCAGGGCCCGCTTACCCCAACAGCAGAACATGAAATCCATCTTGTACCAGCTCCGCCGCAGAGAAGCATAAACAAGACAAGACTCCTCCGCCTACTTTCACCCCAGCAGCACCCCCCCACATTTTGTAATTATTCTGCACACAGTAATGAACTTTAACAAGCCGACAGTCTTTCAGAATGGCAACATTCCCCAGCAGCAGGTGATCAAGGCCAACGCTCGCTCCTCATCCATTCCCAGATGAGGCAGAGCGTGCTGAGTTTGCTTGCAATGTGATTGGCTGGGGGAGTGGCCAGCTCAGCAACAGCAATAACAGGTGCATGCAGATAGATCCGAGAGTGCAGCATGGAGGGTAATGTGTGCTGCTGACTGTGCTCCTGTAGATTTTATTTGGACTTTATCTCCTTCTTGGATGGGACACCCTGAGGCTGACAAGCTGGTATAATTGAGTTGCATTGTGAAAATGGATGACTCTGGGTGCAGATAAGTTACATTTTGGAGAGCCTCTTCACTAAGCAACTCCCATCCCCACCCAGAGAGTCATCTTCATCCATTTTCACAATGCAACTCAATCATCTTCATCCCCACCCAGCATCTACTCCATCCCTCCAGTCTCCACAACACATCGCCACCCACACCCAGCACCATCCATCCCTCCAGTCTCCAAAGGCGTAAGAGTGTTAAAATAAAAATGGGTGCACCGAAGGTCTCAGTGGGATGGCCTATGGGGCAACCAGTGGGCGGGACCTGGAGAATGTTGGGGGGGGGGGGGGGGATGGGGGTCAGGCCCCCAAAAATCTGATGGATGCCCTGCTGCTAATGATACCGGTTTCATTACTAAACTCTTGTATATAATCCCCTCCAAGAGCTTGCCCATCTTACCTCTTCTTTCATAAAGCAGCTATCAAATGAAGCACCAACCATTACAGATCCATCCAAATCTTGTCCTACCCATGTGCCACAAGCAGAGTTATTGTGCAAGTAGTGAGGCTTTCCATTAGGATCTAAAGGAGAAGAAAACACAAAGTCAAGCTTTCAGAAGTGTGCACGTAAAACAGATTCATACATTCAGAGTTACACCTTCTTGGTAACCTGCAGTTTAGCAACCCACACACCTGAAGAGCATCTTGAGGCTAACAGCTCAGTAGGTTTATAAAGCATGTCATCCAACATTTAATGCAATGCTGGTGCTGTACTAATAGCAATATAGTTTACCCTGCGAGGGCAACCCCCACCTAAATTGCATTGTTTTTGCATTTTTAAAACATGTCTCTTCACAGGTTTGAGTCTCACCCTAGACAGACATTTTTAAATCTGGCTTTAACCACAACTTACTTTTGGATCCATCATTCCAAACTGGACACAGTCACAAGGTTTTGAAGAGGAATATCTCACGTGTTCATTAGGCAACATGCAGCAGCCCTCCCAAGTGGATAGTGGGTGGCAACTTTGTTCCAAATGTAGCGATGTCCTAGTCCTCCTTCGGTCTAATGAGAACTTCAAGGGCCAGAGATAGCTGACATCCTGTGTTGTGGGTTGTGAGGCATGGTGGGTGCAGAGTAATTAAAGTTATTGGGTGCCAGACACTGCTTGAATGCAAAAGTTTCTCCATATCTTTTTTGGGGAAAGAGGGTCAGAGCCAGGATACCCTCATTTAGATGGCTGATTGTCAGACAGACTTTGATAGGAAGACAGCCATGCAGGGAATGGCATTCAGCAAGATGCCACATCTGCATGTGCAGGAATGCCGTCTCCTACAGCAACAGTCTAACAGTTCTTAACACAAAGCATAACAGTTTTTTCTCCTTCACTGCAATTGCTCCTTGTAGTTCAGCCCACCGAGCTCCCGGTCTTTCACTAGACCCCTGAATCCCTTGGGCTCCTCCAATCTTCACAGTGGCATCCTCCTCAAGTGTCGCCCCCCCACTTCTGATGGGTCCCTAGCTTGGCACTCTAGATACCCCTCAACCTTCACCCCACTGACCTGCTCGGTCCCTGGCTTGACACACAAGGCTGCTCTGCAAGCGTCACCTCCATTGACTGGGTCCCTGGCTCGATTCCCACTGAAGTTTCCCCGGTTCTTCACCGTTCCCAGTTGGTGAGAATGCTGCTCCGGTACTTGCTTCAGTTACTCACTGTGGTCCCTGGTAATTAGGCGAATAGTCCCTTACTGGCGACAGCTTCCCCTCTACCTCCGACCGGTTCTCCGGCTGGCAGAACTGTCACTTCTGGTTGGACTGCAAGCCGCAGCCCCAACCCTGCGCTGCTCTTCTGGAGAGGCCCAGGATAGGCCCAGGCAGTACAACACATCCACCCAGGTGGCACAGAACACCTGACTCCACCCAAATATATAGGCTCTCCCAGCAGGCCAAGGGATTCAAGAAACCCCTGCCCATTGGCTGAGGTAGCCCACATACCCATAACCTGACCTTGCCCTTCTCATATCTAGTACCTGGCCACCTAGTGGTAGAAGAGAAAAGTGCAACAAGGCTAAACTTAAGGAGAAATTAATAGATCTCAATCAACCCGGAGAACTACTCCTTGCAAGTACATTTGTGAGGGGCAACCCTGCCTAAACTAAGGTAAAAAAAAAAAAAAAAAAAAAAAAAAAAAAAAAAAAAAAGGGGGGGGTAGATCTACCATCAAATCTGGTTATACCAGAGGGGTCCCAATACAATAGATCCCTGCATCAACATTATTTATGTTGATGAAGGATCCGTTATACCTTTATTCAGCCTCCTGGCTGAACACCTATACCCCACTTAAGGGGAAAAAAAAGAACATATGCATCTTCAGAGGTTAAAGCCAGCTTTTAACCAAAAAGGAAGTATTGAAAATAACTTTCAGGGCTCAGGGAACCCCTACAAGTTACCACAACTCATGGAACACTAGTGCAATGGTCAGTGGGACAAATGCTGCCATTGTGGTCATTTGCAATAATCCCAGTCTTACACCCCACCTCATCTTTGTTGCCAGTGTTACTCATCTGAGGAGCTGTTCACTGCTCAAGAAACCCCTAGCACCCTCTATACGAATCCTAGAGTTCCACAGAAGCCTTCATTATATATTTTAAATTTATATGATAGACAAATACTGACACTTTACCCCAGTGTCTTTATTGTAAAAGCACTGACTGGTCACCAATGAGTAGTTACTCTAGTAGCCCCAAAAACATGACAGCTATACAAGCCAAAACCACACAGTATTACATAATGAAAGCGAATACTGCTTGTACTCACCTATAACCGATAGAACAAAAGCAACATCATTCAGCAGTGAAGGGAGCGAGAATTGCATGTAATCATACCCACAGCGCAGGCGGGATGGGTCATCCCAAGAATCCAAACTGCCAGACACAAAGCCACAGAACCATAGCACCCCTGCAAGGATCAAAACCATCTTTCCTAGTAGCTACCAATACCACCAGCAGCCAAAAGCTCCTGATTTACATGCTGGCTCATTAACTGATTGGGCAGCTATTGTGGTAAGCCCAGGTGTATTGCATGTTGTTAAAGGCCAACTCTCAAGTTCTAGGAAGTTTCATTAACTGATTCCTAGCTTATATTCTTTAGGTAAACACTTTTAGAGGAGTTTTCCACTACTAAGGTTAGGTTCACACGGGCCTGCACACTGGCAGCTGTCAAAGTTAGTTCTGACAGGGAGCCGTGCAATGCATATTTCAGTGCATCTCACTGCTTCCTTGTTTTTTTGTTTTATTAACTTTATTTAAAGTGTCCTATAGTGACACTTCATTCATGTTTCTGCACAGCGGTGCATTGTGCTTGCTGTGTGGTGCCATGTGGTGGTATTAGGGTTGCCACCTGTCTGGGATTCATCTGGACAGTCCGGTACTTTTTACATCATGTGTCCGGGTTTCCGACTTCCAGACACGTTATTCAGACAGCATACCTGCCAGACGTCCCCAGTGCCTGCCACCAGTGTGTCTTCCCCTCATCTCTGCCCCCAGTCCAATCTCCAGTGACCACACATTGTCCGCACTTAGTTTACTACTGCTGGCTTCTGTTCCCCTCACTAATCTGCAGAGTTTAAATATCATAGCTTTAAGTGGCCAACAACAGCAGGCACCTCTCAGAACAGACCACCAGCAGCTAAAGGACCACTCCTCTCCCTATCTGTGTGTTTCCTGAGCTGACACAGGAGCCCAGCAGAAGGAGCAGTGCAGCTGATCAGCCTCAGTAGAGGGAGCAACCCACAGCTTACAGAACGGAACAGCAGAAGACAGGTATGTAGTCCACCCTGCTACCCGCCTGTCCACCCCACTGCTTGTTTGTCCATCCTGCTGCCCCCCTGTCTGTCCCACTGCCCCTCTGTCCATCCCACTGCCTGCCTGTCAAACTGGCTGCGCGCCTGTCAATCTCACTGCCCCCCTGTCCATTCTGCTGCCTCCCTGTCCATCCCGCTGCCCCTCCAGTCTACCCTGCTGCCCCCTAGTCCACCCTGCTGACCCAAGCCATCTCGTTGCTGTAGGGTTCTTTGGGGTGCTGTGGTTAGGATTGTCCGCTTTGGGGTGCCTTGGATAGGATGGACTGATTTGGGGTGTTGTAGATAGAATGGGTCACTTTGGTGTGGTGTAGATAGAGTGGGTTGCTCTAGGTAGGGTGGGCTACTTTGGACTGTCAGTGGAAGATTGAGCAGATTTGAGGTGCAGTGTATAGTAAGGGGTGCTGTAGGCAGGGTAGGCTACTTTAGGCCCCTCCCACTGTTAATGCAATTTGGCCACACCCACCGTTCACTGCCACATGTCAAAGTGTCCAAGGTCTTTTACAATCCTATTGTCTATAGTGTATACTACAAAAAAAAAGAAAAAAAAACTGCCGTGCGCCAGTAAAGTGTTTGGGCTTGGCTTGAAGAAAAGGTGGCAACCCTAGGTGATATCTAGTGTGCTGCATAAAATTACTGACATACTGCATTTTTCCACACTAGACATCACCCCAGCATTGAGGTGTGAACTGGGCACATGTGCCCTAACGTTGACTAGGGCTCAAATTCGTTCAAACCCACCTGACCTATCCTGCCAGGATGCTGTCACTGCGGACCACCAATCATAAGTGGCCGTAGTGACAGTTTACTGGCAGGATATGTCAGGCAGGTTTGCACAAGTATCCAAGCGCACCTTAACTCATCCCTGGTGGTGACCTGCGTTTATCCAGTGAGGAAAAACGCAGTGTGAACAAGCCTTTATTAAGGTTTGTGTATGGCTTCTTCTATAAGTGCTGCCTCTGAAAATAAGTGTTCTTTCGTTGACTGAGCCACAAAGCTTTGTTTCATAGTGCTGTTCTTTTCATGAGAATTAGTTAGCAGCAATCCTGAGAAAACAAGGCAAAAAAAGCATTTACATAATTTATCTGGCCCCAGATATGTAACTTAAAATATAATCAGCAAAGAGAGATATGTATCAATTCTGTCACACAGCAAGACAGATTCTAAGACAGATTTATTATAATAAAAAAAAATACATCTTGATTTATACATTTCTCCATCAGCTGTTCTAAGGGCCAGTTCACACGATGGAAAGGCAGTCTGAATGCGTTCCAGATACTTTTTTGCATGTGCGTTTTTAATGCGTTCCGGTGCATTTTTTACCCCTCTTTTTTTCTTTACCTTAGAAAAGAACATGTGTGTTCCAGTGCATTTTTGGTGCACTCCGGAGCATTTTTTAATGTGTTTTACCGTGTTCCAGTACAGTTCAGTGTAGAAAAAATGCAACATGTTCTACTTTTTTTATGGAACTGGAACACACTGGAACTGACCGCACTGATGTGAGCTATGCCGTTGAAAACCACATAACCTACTATCCATGTGTTTTTGATGCAGAAACAAAACGACCTGGACTGCATGTGGTGTAAACTGACTCTTAAAGAGGAATTCCGCCCCCTCCCCAGCAAAAAAATTAGAAAGTCAGCAGCTACAACTACTGTAGCTGCTGATTTTTAATATTAGGACACTTACCTGTCCAGGTTCCTGCAATGTCGGCACCCCAGCCAATTTTCCGTTCTTGGGTGCTGACGCTGCCATTCGTGGTAAGGTAAACCGGCATTGAAGCCTTTAAGCTTCACAATCAGTTCGCTACTGCGCATACATGAAGTGTGCTGCGCTTTCTAACTGGCCCGGTGGCGGCAGAAGGAAGAGGGGGTCCAAACTTCTGAGAGATCTTGCCCCGGCGAGGTCTTACGGAAGGGGGACGGGTACCTGTCAAAAACAGGTACCCACTTCCCCCCGAAAGGTGTCAAATATGACACCGGAGGAGGGGAGGAAGCAAACAAGTGGAGCTTCCACTTTTGGGTGGAGCTTCGCTTTAAGTAGCACTGCCACAGAATAAAACCTGCCCTGATCACTTCTTAAAAAAAAAGTTGTCCCCCTGCTAGCTAATCTCATAATGTACTAGTATGCACCACATTATTATTATGATTATTATTTCAGGTACTTATATAGCGCCATAAATTTACGCAGCGCTTTACATATACATTGTACATTCACATCAGTCCCTACCCTCAAGGAGCTTACAATCTAAGGTCCCTAACACACATTCATACATACTAGGGACAATTTAGACAGGATCCAATTAACCTACCAGCATGTGTTTGGAGTGTGGGAGGAAACCAGAGTACCCGGAGGAAACCCACACAGGCACAGGGAGAACATGCAAACTCCAGGCAGGTAGTGTCGTGGTCAGGATTTGAACCAGCGACCCTTCTTACTGCTAGGCGAAAGTGCTATCCACTACACCACTGTGCCGCCCACATACTAGCACATTATGACAGACTTACCTGTAAAGTGAATCCCTGCAGCAGGGTGCTGTCACCACTGACAGGGCTTCCAAATTAACTCTATTTTCGTGTGTTCAGACCATTTGAATGGCCGGGCTGCGATGACATCACTCCCGCGCATGCACATTGGAGTCATGATCACGGCACAGCTCTCTGAATGACTGTCACTCTCGAGAGTGTGTTGCCAGCTGCTAGAGATGTGAATATCTCCTAAACCGGATATTCACTGTACCTACAGGTAAGACATTTGATAGATTTGCCTGTAGGTACAACTGAAAAAGAAGACTTTACTATTGCTTTAACTGTGCATCTGTTTGGTTTTAAAATCTGTCTCATCTCTAGTGGGTGATTTTGTATCCACTGATAGCAGCTATTGCTGGACATTAGTTACCACCTCATTATCCCCCCTTCCTCTTGGCAAGGGGACCAATCAAATAGGGCTAAAGATGGATGATGGAATATGTAGTCACCTTGGGAAGGAGATCCATTGAAGTTAGCAGGTGGGTTAAACTACAGTCACCATCACACTTTGCTGAAGCGGAGGGAAAAAGTTTGCCTGGGCAAATTCTACAGGAACAGTGATTACCGTGCAGACAGAGCTAGTGAGAGGACCGTGCTTTGGGGTGCCATTCCAAAGAGGGAGAGAGACTGCGACTGTGCACTTTGGAAGCCTATTACTGAGTGTGGGGAAGAGTAATTTTGCAGAGCTGCGACCTGAGTGTGGAGAGCCGAAGCCACGGTCAGAATACAGACCCTGCTGCACTGCCTACCAGAGCCATTACGGGCAACCCAAAGTAAGGAGACACCTTGCCAGAGGGACCACTGCTGCTGTTTCCCTGGGTCTGGGAGAGGGCCTTGCAGCCATTAATTGCTACTACCTCGAGACTGAGCCAATAGGAACTACCTAACCAGCCACCTTATAGCACGAGTACTGCCTGCAGGTCTTGTTGACTGCCTTAAAGCACGCCAACAGTTACCGGGCCCCAACATTTAGCCGGCTAAAGAGTCAGGACTAAAGACTGCCCCTGTTCAGTTGAAAAGGTACCTCTTAGGAGACACTGCACCATACCCCAGCCAATCCCTTAGCGTGCCCTTTAAACCAGTGTAGTATCAGTACCACTTATACTGCATTTAACATTTATTTACATTTATTTACATTGGTTATTGCTGATTTGTTAATTCAAGATTTATCCGCTGATTTTTGTTCAGATTTACCCGCTGTGTGCTCATGTATGCTCTATAGCAATATATTCTAAATTTGTATCAATAGATGAAGTGCCGGATGTGTGTGTCTATTTATCTGGTAGCAATCCACACCTAGGTAAAAGGCATTTATGAGTCTATACGTGCTTGCAGTGATTTTTTTTAAGTGCTTTCGAGTGACATTTGTCAAATCATTGAATGTACTTTTTTCATTTGCTCCAGAGCTTAGTAAATGAGGTAGAGTTTCACTTTACAAAAATTACCCAATCACATGCAGGGGAAAAAAAAAATCTGTATTTTTGCTTGCACATGATTGGATGATAGAAGTCAGCAGAGCTCTCCCTAATTTACTAAGCTCTGGAACACCTACACTTGCAGAGCGAAACTTTGGAAAAGTGCATACTCTTTTTGCCTTTAGTAAATCAACCCCTATATTGCCAAAGTGCATTAATGATGACTATGCCAGGCCTAGGCTAACTGGGTGAATAAATGAATAATAGATAGGGGCTAGTAGAATAGCTTTGTGTGTGTGTGTGTGTGTGTGTGTGGGGGGGGGGGGGGCAGTCATTTATTGTGTCCTTCTGCTGGCTATAGTTTATTAGTTAGGCAGTGGCTAACCCAGGCTGGGGAAGGGGTTAATAGTCTGCACCTAGTTCCCTGGCTTTTCCCTGGACCCTGCCTATCAGCTCTATTATATAAATTAGGGGGAAGGCCGGGTACAGGTGCCCACTAATTTTGCCTGCGCAAGAGGAGGCTGTAACTGTCATGGGGCACTAAGGACTGCTGTGCCCAGCAGTCTGCCAGAGGACACCAGGAAGTTGGAGATCTGCCAGTGTTGGGGAAACACCAATCATGGATTACTACCTTGTTTAGGTATGCCTGGGCAGCCTAGTCACATTAGTCAGGGGATGTTCCACTGAAGTTGTTCACGTTGAACTGTACCTTAAAATGTAAATAAGTATAGTTGAACCAACAGTTCTAAACCTGGGCTGAAGTCATTTAAAGGGGTGCATGATGGTTGCTGGTGTATGAAAGAACCAGCGTCAGTAAAGCACACGTGGTGTATGAAGCAAAGCCACTACTGGAGGTTTACTCAGCAAGAAAAGCAGTTGTGCAGTTGCTATGGATAACCAAGAAATACTGTAAAGTAAATTACAGCCAGTCTTGAAGTGTGGTACCTGGTATAGGTGACAGGTCCTTCATTAGCGAGGGGGTCGGTGATCTGGCTCCCTCCCCAGTAGTCAGTTTCCCACAGCAACCAGGACCAAACCCACATTACAGAGACCCATAGCCTGGCCACAAGGTGTACGGCAGGGCCCCATTCTGTTACTGGGAGTGAGGTGGCAGAGGTACGCTGGACTGCAATATACATCAAGCTAAATTGTATAGTGATACAGGACAGCACTTTTACAGAGAGACTCTGTGTAAATCATTACTGAACACTGTACAAAGCTTATCCCTAAGCTGGGGAGTTGCCATAATGTTTAATTTTCACATGAACACAGTCCCTGCATGGTCCTGGGCATTGATGAGCGCAAAAGGTACCCC
Organism: Aquarana catesbeiana; assembly: GCF_042186555.1. Lineage (NCBI taxonomy): Eukaryota > Metazoa > Chordata > Amphibia > Anura > Ranidae > Aquarana > Aquarana catesbeiana. Next base: position 503,653,900 of record NC_133326.1, on the reverse strand, counting down.
TACGTACAGGGCGAGTAGCCCCATCCACAAGTGTGTGAATGGTGGGCAGTAAGCCCTCTCATTAGTCCCTGCGGTGCGGCTGTAGACTCCCGCTATAGGAGTAGGGCCCCTTGCCTCTTTGCAGATGGTTCCAGTGATCAGAAGTGAAGGGGTGAGATGGATGGGATTGCCGCAGTCCATGCAGCGCTACCCTATTGTCACTGCTCTCAGGCCCCAAGCTCCGGTGCCCCGCCTGTCTGGTCTCCCGCAGAGATGTGGGCTGATGTGCTCACATGGATTCCCACTGTCAAGAGGTAAACATTTCCAGTGCAGTCTGTTAAAAGATATTCCACCACTCTTCTTCCTCCTCCTCCTAGTGTCCTCCTAGTGTTCTATTGGAACTGTAGTGTAATGCCCTGTACACACGATAGGATTTTCCGATGGAAAATGTGTGATAGGACCCTGTTGTCAGAAATTCCGATCGTGTGTACACAAATCCGACGCACAAAGTGCCACGCATGCTCAGAATAAATTAAGAAACAAAAGCTATTGGCTACTGCCCCGTTTATAGTCCCGACGTATGTGTTTTACGTCACCGCGTTCAGAACGATCGGATTTTCCGACAACTTTGTGTGACCGTGTGTATGCAAGACAAGTTTGAGCCAACATCCGTCGGAAAAAATCCATGGGTTTTGTTGTCGGAATGTCCGATCAATGTCCGATCAATGTCCGACCGTGTGTACAGGGCATAAGGGTCCATGTGTGTCCCATTCTATGGTTGATGTCCTGGACTCCAGTTCCCATGATCTTCTATGTTCCGCAAAGAAATCCATGAGCTTTCCTAGCTATAGCTCTTCCCCTGCTGACTGGAGAGGGTAGTGCAACACAACATTCAGCATAGCAGTGGAAAGTGAACGTAAAACTGACTGTAAAAAGGACAATGTCTCCTTTTCCATGTCCATGTTTCTGTAGTCCAGCACCTGGATTCACTTATTTGCTACATTTTGCTCTGTTAAAGTGGAACTTTATCTAAAAAATGTAATTTGTGAACAGGCAGGCTTTTTAACGCAGAAGAGAGTGGAGACTGGAGAGTGCAAAATTTGATGAATCTCTGCATAGAAAGCAATCAGCTTCCAGGTTTTTTTTGTCAAAGCTTAATTGAAGAAGCTGAAGTTGGAAGCTAATTGGTTACCATGCACAGCTGCACCAGGTTTTCCACTCTCCAGTTTTAGTAAATCAACCCCCATGTCTCTTCTGTGGACACATCATCACTGGAATGGAGGCTTTAAAGTAGCACTAAAGCCTCACATTTTTCTTAGATTTAGAACTTTATAGGCTAGGTGAGCAAAGGCCGATAAATGTTTAATTCAAGAATGGTGCAGGGACACTTATAATTTGTTCACTTAATGGTCTGGGAGTGGAAATGGTTGAGCAGTTTAGTAACAGACAAATAGGAGGGCTGACACCACTCAATCCACAAAAATACTGTGTGTTGTCACCCCACAACAGCAATTAGGAGCCAAATGCTTTTTTGGTTGATCGACAGGTATTTTTAGTACTTGTAGAGTCTTTAACTGCTTCCCGACCAGCCGCTGCAGTTATACTGCAGCAGGTTGGCTCCCCTGGGCGAGCCGTCATAGCTGTACTTCAGCTCTTTAATCACTTCCCGCCCGGCCTATAGCAGAATGACATCCGGGCGGTGGTTCTGATATCCTGACTGGGCGTCATATGACGTTCCAGCAGGATAACTGCCGGTTCGCCCGTGGGGGCACGCAACGCGTCGATCAGTGGTGCGGTGTGTCAGTCTGACACACCGATCTCGGTAAAAAGCCTCTGACGGAGGCTCTTTACCACGTGATCAGCTGTGTCCAATCACGGCTGATCACGATGTAAACAGGGAGAGCCGTTTATCGGCTTTTCCTCACTCGCGTCTGACAGACGCGAGTAGAGGAGAGCCAAGCGGGGGCTCTCCAGACAGGGGGGTTCTGCGCTGATTGTTTATCATCGCAGCCCCCCTGCGGATGCCCACACTGGACCATCATGGATGCCGCCTGGACCACCAGGGGTGGCTATAAAGGACGCCCACCAGGTATGCCACCCTAGACCACCAGGGATATGCCAATCAGTGCCCAGGGATATGACAATCAGTGCCAGGGCAGATGCCAATCAGTGCCCATTAACAATGCCTGCCAGTGGCATCAGTCATGCCTATCAGTGCAATCTATCAGTGCCTATCAGTGCCGCCTTTCACTGCCGTCTATCAGTGCCACCCATAAGTACCCATCAGTGCAGCCTTTCAGTGCCCATCAGTGTCGCCTATCAGTGCCCACCAGTGCCACCTATGAGTGCCCATCAGTGCCGCCTATCAATTCCCATCAGTGGCACCTATCAATGCCGCCTATCAGTGCCCATCAATGCCACCTATCAGTGCCCATCAGTGCAATCTCATCAGTGCCATCTCATTGGTGCCACCTCATCGGTGCCGCCTTAATAGTGCAGCTTATCAGTGCCCATCAGTGAAGGAGAAAACCTACTTATTTACAAAATTTTATAACAGAAACAAAGAAAAATTTTTTTTTTTTTCAAAATTTTCAGTCTTTTTTTATTCGTTTAGCAAAAAATAAAAACCGCAGAGGTGATCAAATACCACCAAAAGAAAGCTCTATTTGTGGGAACAAAATAAAAAAAAATTAGTTTGGGCACAGTGTAGCATGACCGCGCAATTTCTTATTTAAAGTGGGGTTCCACCCAAAAAAAAAAAACTACATGAAAAATACCTAAAAAAAAATACAAAAAAACATTTGGATATTTTTTTTTTTTACTCACCTCTAAATGCCTGTTGCTAGGGGGTCCCTCGTAGTCTGCCTCTTTCAGTGCCTGGGCTGGTGACATCACTTCCGTCTTGGCACAGGAAGGGCTCAGCTCTGCTCCCTCCCTCCTGTCAATCATCTAGGACCCATTACAGGTCCCAGGTGACTGAGCGGCCAATCACGGCGCGCGGCGCCACTCGCGCATGCGCAGTGGGTGCCAGGCTGTGAAGTCACAGCCCAGCGCCCACAGTTGCAATGCTGGCGCCGCTGAACGGAGGGGGAGACGAGCGGGGCTTCGATCCCCCGCATCGCTGGACCCTGGGACAGGTAAGTGTCCAATTAAAAGTCAGCAGCTGCAGTATTTGTAGCTGCTGACTTTTAAATTTTTTTTTTTTTTTTGACTGGCCCTCCTCTTTAAAAAGTGTCAGCGCTGAAAGCTGAAAATTAGCCCGGGCAGGAAGGTGCAAAAGTGCCTGATATTGAAGTGGTTAACCACTAGCCACTCAGGCCATTTCTGACATTTCTCTCCTACATATATAAATCATTTTTTTGCTCAAAAATTACATAGAACCCCCAAACATTATATGTTTTTTTAGCAAAGACCCTAGAGAATACAATGGCAAATTTTTCGAGCAAGTTTTTTTGGGAAAAAAACAGTTTTGTGCTTTAAAAAAAACCAAAACATTAAAGTTAGCCCAATTTTTTGCATAATGTGAAAGATGAAGTTATGCCGAGTAAATAGATACTTAACATGTCATGCTTCAAAATTGCACACGCTCGTGGAATGGCGCCAAACTTTGGTACTTAAAAATCCCCATAGGCGACTCTTTAAAAAAAATTTTTTTTTTCCAAATAACATTTCATTTTATTTTTGTTATCAAATTTTACATTACAAGAAAAGGAGGTGTAATGGAAGAATACAATTTGTGATATAAGTCAGATGTACACGCATACATGGAATATTTTCCTTGGTGTATTGTAAAGTAGTTGCGATCTCTTGTCTAACATAATCACGTCTGCATGTTAATATCACACATTAAGGAACAAAAACGTCTTATACAAGATAACAAAAGTAGCATAAGTAGTGAAAGAGAAGAGTAAAGAAATAGAAAAGAATGGGGAAAGAAGAAGGGTAAAGTCACCTGAGTAGCTCAAATATCCGGTTATGAAAAGCCTTCCCGGAGGTGCCATAGCTCCCAAACCTTGTCATGGGCTTCCAATCTGTCCTGCATCCTGGCCGTCATCTTCTCCATCAGCTCCACATCTTTAATTCTCGTGTACAATGCCTCAGGGGTAGGGGAAGATCTCTTTTTCCAATTCAATGCAATAAGACATTGTGCAGCCGTTAAGATATGGCGTACTAGTTTCTTGTTAGTTTTGGAGATCTTTAATGGGGATAAGCCTAATAGGAAAAATTTGGGGGTCATAGGGATTGGAATTCCTAGAAGATTAGTCAGTAACTGCTGAACCTCTTTCCAAAAGGTAGAGATTAGAGGGCATTCCCAGTAAATATGGAGGAGGGTACCCCTAGCTCCCAAGCATCTCAGCAGAAATCTGAGCTGGTTGGGCAAATGGCATGGAGTACGTCTGGGGTCATGTACCAGAAGAAAATTATTTTGTATGCGTTTTCTTTATATAATGTGCAGATGGAGCTTTTCGCTGCCTGAGACCATATCACCCGCCACTGTTCCGTGGGGATCTCCTCCTTGAGGGCTTTCTCCCACTTAATCATATAGAGGTGCTTACCTTGCACCTCCAGTGAGCAAGCATTTAGAATTTTATAGATATCAGAGATTAATCCCTTCTGGGTCAGGCCCGCTAACACCAGGTTTTCAAAGGTGGTTAAGGAGGAGAATTGCAGGTCAGGTGCTATGGTCAAGGCATAATGGCGGATTTGTAGGTAACTATAAAATGCTTGGCGAGGCATATCATACTTAGTTTGAAGTTCAGAGAAGGGTAATAATTTACGTGTTCTAGGATCAATTATATTCCCATAATGAAACAATGGCCGCGATGACCATGGGTAGGACATTTGATGTGTGAGGCTATCTGGCACCTTGGGGTTACAAATAAAGGAAGTCAAGAGCGATTTTTTGGAAGAGAGGCCATGTATGGGCCGCAGTGCACGCCAGAGCCTGCGGAGTTGAGACATAGTTCCTAGTAGACGTTCGGGGGGCACCTCCGCGTCCACGCATCAAAGCAAACTATTAGGGTGGATCGGGGCTAGCCAGATCTTCTCAATTTCTGTCCACTTATTGTAGGACCTCTGGGTAGACCACGATATTATAGCTCGAAGTTGAGCAGCTTGATAATATTTGATTAGGTTTGGTAATGCAAGGCCTCCATCCGAGCGAGCTGCCATAAGGACTGATTGGGGTATTCTATGCCTTTTACAGTTCCAAACAAATTTGAGTATGTCTATTTGGAGTTTTCTTAGGTGTTTGTAGGAAACTGGAATGGGTAGCATTTCAAATAGATAAAGTATCTTCGGGAGGATTGTCATTTTAATCGACGCGGTCCGGCCTAAGAAGGAGAGGCAGTGTTTTTTCCATCTTAAGAGCGTAGCTCTGATGGAGTGAAAGGGGGGGGGAGTTTTCTTGATAGAGGGTGGCAAATTTTGGAGTAATGCATATTCCCAAGTATTTTAGAGATGCAGTTTTCCAATGATATGAAAAATTGGCCTGTAATTGTGCAATTTCTGATTCAGGGATATTTATTGGCAGTGCTTCTGATTTGGACGTATTAATTTTGTAGCCCGATAGGGTCCCATATCTATCCAGCTCAGCATAGAGATTTGGGAGGGAAATTCTAGGTTGTGTCAGGGTTAGAATGATATCATCGGCAAATAATGAAATTTTGAACTCTCTTCCCCTGACTGATATCCCGTGAACATCCAGATTGCCTCGGATAGAGGCTGTCAGGGGTTCCACACATAGTGCAAATAGCAGGGGTGAAAGAGGACACCCCTGCCGTGTGCCATTAGTAATAGAGAATGAGGTGGATAAGGCAAAGGGGGTTCTAACCTGAGCAGTGGGGCGTGAGTACAGGTGCTGGATCGCTTGCAGAAAGGGACCCTTTAACCCTATATGTTGCAGTGTGGCGAACAGGAAGGGCCAACCAAGTCGGTCGAAGGCTTTTTCGGCATCCAAGCTAAGAAGCAGGGACGTCGAGTCCCCCCTGTTCGCCACGTCCACCAGGTCAATCACTTTCCTAGTGTTGTCTCCCGCTTGTATAAGCGGGACGAAGCCCACCTGGTCCTTATGAATAAGGGAGGGGAGGACTACGTATAGGCGAATTGAGAGTAGTTTCGTAAGGATTTTTAAGTCTGAATTTAGGAGAGCAATGGGTTGATAGTTGGCGCATAAAACGGGGTCTTTATGCGGTTTGGGATTTAGAGTAATGTATGATCGTTGCATATCCACTGGGACAGGAGTATCCCGGAGAAAGGTGTTAAAAAGTCTGCACATATATGGGAGTAGGACAGGGAGAAAGGTCTTATAGTACTCATGGTAAGCCATCTGGGCCCAGGGATTCGTGGGATGGTAAAGATTTAACTGTGAGCTCTATTTCTTCCTCCGTAATTGGCACGTTTAGGGCCTCTAAATCTGTGGCTTGTAAACGGGGGACTCCCGTTGTTCTAGGTAATGATGTAATCTGAGGGAGAGCTCTGGGGAGGGAGGGTTGCTTGGGATGTCGGGGTTATTGTAAAGGTCTGTATAGAAGTCTGCAAAGGTGTGTGCAATGTCTTTAGGGTGGGATAGTAAACAACCTGATTTATTCTTAATCTGGTGGGGTGTAGAATTAAGGGAGTCTTCTCGTAGTTTTTTTTCTAGTAAAGAATGTGCCTTATTTCCTCTATCATAGTATATTTGTTTTAGCCTAAGTAAAGCTTTTTCTACTCGACCCAGTGGGAAATCCCTCAGGGTCACCCGTAGTTTGATGACTTTCCTGAGAAGGGGTACGGTAGGGGACGCTTGTAGCCGTGTTTCTAGAGCCTTTAGTTCCTTCCTGGTTCGGAATTTTGTGGCTAGTGCGCCTTTTTTTCATGGCTGATGACAGAGCTATGCATTTACCCCTGATGACCGCCTTATGTGCTCTCCATAGTGTGGGGGGGGGGAGATGTCTGGGGTGTTGTTTTCCGTAAAGTAGAATTTTAAGGTTGAGGTCAGTTCCACGGTCGACGGAAGGTGTTGGAGGAGAAAAGTGTTTAGCCTCCAGTTATAGGGCCTGGGATTAAGAGATCCTATGTCCAAGGTGAGCACAATAGGGGCGTGGTCAGACCAGGAGATCGGGAGTATTCGGGCTTCGCGTACTATTCTAAGAGTAGAATTATTAACAAAAAAGTAATCGATATGAGAGTGGGTTCTATATGGGGCGCTGAATAGAAAGTGTATTGCTGATCACCCGGATGGAGAACCCTCCAGGCATCAAACAGAGCATGTCTTCTAGAGAGTTGGCGAAAGAGCTTCGAGTCTCTAAGGGCTCGAGCCGACGGTGTCCGGGGGTTCACCATGTGGCGATCGGCAGTCACGGAATGGGTTAGGTTAAAGTCTCCCCCCACCACTAGAGTCCCATGGTCAGACCGAAAGAGGCGAGCAAACATTTTAGAAAGGAATCTATGTTGTTTAACATTAGGTGTATACAGAGCACACAGAGTGATCTCCCAGGACTGCCACAGGCCCTTAAGGATGAAAAAATGACCTTGTGGATCACTATAGTGGTTCACATATATAAACGGGGATCCCTGTTTAATGAGTATGGCCACCCCTGCACGTTTATGTGGTCCTGAGGAAAGATAGCATTGGGGAAATTGCCTGGATGCAAACGCGAAGGTGCCCCCCCCTATCAAAGTGTGTCTCTTGGACAAATATGATATCTGCGCCTGACTGTTTAAATTCCCTCAGTGCCAGATGTCTCTTTTTATTGGAATTTAAGCCGTGAACATTTAAAGAAAAAATCCTAGCCAAGGTGTCGAGTTAGAGGGGGAGGGGAGCATGTGTTACCTGATATGGAGACGGCGGCCTTGGAGCCTGGAATTAGGAGCAGGCAACCTCCGGGGGGAGGATCCGGACATATTCCGCGGTCCACGCGGGGAGCCACTCAGGGACAGGGAAGAAAGAAAGAAAGAACAAGAAGCTGGAAAAAAGAAACATAGGTTAATACAAAACAAAGCAAAACAGATCCAAGTAGATCTTTTCATCTGACCTTGAGAGGTTGTTAGACCTAGGTCAGTACGGATTCCCAAGGATCCACCCAACTCCAATCCAACCGGGTGGGTCAGGTGGATGCAGGGGAGCCCTATGTTGTTCATCTAACAAGTTATTATCAAAACTGCTGTGATTGTTATCACTTAACTAAGGGAGGGGTGAGTTAGCATGAAATCACCTACTCTCTCAAGTCTCATCCGAGACACGCCCATAGAGTAGAACAAAAACTAAAACTGTGGCAAGAAAGGGGGGACTAAATAAACAAAAATGTCCAAGGCAGATCCATCAGCCTAGTGGAATGGCCAAACATTTGTATAGTAAAACACCCAAGAGAAGAGGACATGTCCAGTTCAGCCATTTCTGGATTTGGTGCTCTTGCGGGGGGTGCCCACATTCCGGGTACGGGTAGAATGGGGGACCTTCTGCCAAGACTGTAGGCGGTGGGGGTGGTGTAGCTACCAAGTCCCAGTCTGGGAGCTGGGGGAACTGATCCCCAAAGTATCACAAAAGTTATTTAGATCCTCTGGGTAGCGGAGAACAGCAGATCTGCCTTGATGTTTGGCTGTGAGGTTGAAGGGAAATCCCCACCGATAAGGGATGTTTTCTTCTTGAAGTGTGTGTAGAAGAGGTTGTAGCAGTCTGCGCTTCTGTAGAGTTATCCATGAAAGATCTGGGAAATACCTGCAGCTGGGCATCCTGGAAAGTTACTTTGAGTGTCAGGCGAGCTTGCCGCATGATGTCTTCTTTCAAGGGATAGGAACTAATTCTACAGATAATGTCCCTTGGTTTAGAGGTAAGATTCTTGGGGCGGAGAACCCGGTGTGCTCTATCCATATCAATGCGGTTAGTTAGGGGCTCGCCTAAGAGGTTATTAAATACATGTTGTAATTTGTTGTGAATATCCTCGGGGCCTTCTGTCTCCGGGACACCTCTCACCCGAATATTGTTTCTACGCTCCCTATTATCTAAGTCCTCAATGTGGCGCTGCATTTCCCTTATGATGATCTGCTCCTTGGAGCTGAGTCCTGTGGACCGCCAATTTAGTCTCTTGGATTTCTTCTTCGGTCATTTCCACCCTGTCTGCTAGGTGTTTAAGGCCTGTTTGTAGTATCTGTATTTCTGAGCGACAAGTAGATTTCACATCTGCTATCAACTGTTTAAAATCTTCTTTAGTGGGCATCGCCTGCAGATATGAATACCACTCCATAAGGAGTGAGTGGGGTTGGGCTGGTAGTAGGGGTTGCTGCAGTGGTAGTTGGTGGGATGGCTGCTGTTGCAATTGCAGTGCAGCTTTGTCCTGGGTTGGATGCTTAGGTCTTGAGGGCACGTTCCAGGAATATCCCCAGAGCTGCCCCTGAGTAGGTGTGGGGGGCTCCGCATCCTCCAAAGCACAGTGTTGAGGGATAGGCAATAGTTCCTTCTGTGCATAAGTAGCAGGATGTGTGGCCTGTTCCCTGGAGGAGCCTAGTGCCTGTGAGAATGATAGTCTCTGAGCTTTGGGTGGGGGTGAATCAGGCGTAAGAGCTCTGGAGGCCGCTGGATCGTCATCGGTTCCAGGGGGAGTGTTGTTGGCCGGATATCTCGGGCCTGGTAAGGCTGGAAAGTCCGATGAGATGTCGGGGATCCCGGAGCATCCCCCGGCAGGCAGGGATCTGATAAGGGATGGCGCAGCAGGCGCGGAAAGGCATCCGAGCATTGGGTGTAGTGAGGGGGAGGGGGGCCAAACATGGCGGACTGAGAACCATGCGGCGAGATCCCGGTCAGGGCAGGGTGGAGTGGACTCACCGCGCCCGATGGCGAGAAAGTGCCCAGGCTGTCCTGCGAAGCCGATGGGGGGGTCCTCCATAGTCCGGCTTGCTTCCTGGTCCGGCCGGGAGGGCAGCGTGGAGTGTCTGGAGCGGGCCGCCGAGGCCTCCAGCGCCATGTTGTCTGCGCCGCCGAGAGGTGCGTCGGTCAGCGGGAAGAAGGACCGGAGGTCCGATGAAGAGCCGGGCGGAGGTTGTGACGATCCCCGGGCTTTGGCAGATCGGGTGGCTTTAGATCTGCCCATGTAGCTGTGGTTGAACGTCCCCAATTAAGCCTTTAGCTGTGGGCTGAGAGAGAGCAGGCGAGTCAAGCGTCCATCGAGGTCAGCTTCCGGTCACGCCCCCCCTCTTTAAAATTTTTTACTGGTTACATGTTTTGAGTTACAGAGTTACAGAATTATGGCTCTCGCACTAACGTTCACAGCGATACCTCACATGTGTGGTTTGAACACCGTTTTCATATGTGGGCGGGACTTACAGATGCGTTCGCTTCTGCATGCGAGCACATGGGGACAGGGGCGCTTTAAATTTATTTTTTTTTATTGTTAATTTAACTTTTTTTTTTTTTAGTTTGACACTTTTAAAAAATAAAAAAATTTTTGATCACTTTTTTTTCTATTACAAGGAACGTAAACATCCCTTGTAATAGGAATATGGCATGATCGGTCCTCTATACAGTGAGATATGGGGTCAGTAAGACCCCACATCTCACCTCTAGGCTGGAAAGCCTGAAATAAAAAAAAAATAAAAAAACCATCTCGGCTCCCCAGCCAAGGCGGCGTCGTTTGTTTGAATGCAGAGGCCGGGCGTGACATCATAACATCCCACCTGGCCTTCGAACGATCATAGAGACTCCGTCCATCTGGTCCGCCGGAAATCTCTATGGTAAACATCCGGGGCCAGTGGGTCCTGTCTCCGACTCACGGATGGAAGCGGTGAGTCGGTAGAAGCACCGGAAGGTAGCGGGAGGGGGAGGATGTCCCCTCTCACCGCCTGTAAGAATGATCAAGCAGCGGAACATCCGCTATGATAACTCTTATGGTGTAGGGAAACGTCGGCTGAAAAAGCCGATATCTGAATGATGCCTGTAGCTGCAAGCATCATTCAGATATACCTGCACAAAGTCAAGGATGTCATATGACGGCCGGCGGGGCAGGAAGTGGTTGGATGCTGTAGCAGGCGTGCGCGCGACCGCAGCGTGCCTCCGGATCCGATTCGCGTGACCAGCGGGCGCGATGACCGCCGGACACCCGCAATCGCTCATGACAGAGCGAGAACCGGGATCTGTGTGTGTAAACACACAAACCCCAGTTTTGTCAGGGGAGAGGAGAGAGATTGTGTGTTCCTACTAAGTAGGAACAACGATCTCTCTCTTCCTCTATTCAGCCAAATTCTCCCCACAGTTAGAAACACACATAGGGAACACAGTTAACCCCTTGATCGCCCCCTAGTGTTAACCCCTTCCCTGACAGTGACATTTAAACAGTAATCAGTGGCTATTTTTAGCTCTGATCACTGTATAAATGTCACTGGTCCCAAAAAAGTGTCAAAAGTGTCCGATGTGTCCATTGCAGTGTTGCAGTCCCGATAAAAATCGCAGATCACCGCCATTTCTGGTAAAAAATAAATAAAAATGCCATAAATCTATCCCCTATTTTGTAGACGCTATAACTTTTGCGCAAACCAATCAATATATGCTTATTGCAATTTTTTTTTTTTTTTTTACCAAAAATATGTAGAAGAATATATATCGGCCTAAACTGATGAAGAAATTTGTTTGTTTTTTTTTTTTTTAATTTTGGGGATATTTATTAGAGCAAAAAGTACAAAATATTGCGTTTTTTTCAAAATTGTCGCCCTTTTTTTTTGTTTAAAGCGCAAAAAAATTAAAACCGCAGAGGTGATCAAATACCACCAAAAGAAAGCTCTATTTGTGGGGGAAAATGGACATAAATTTTGTTTGGGTACAACTTTGCACGACCTCGCAATTGTCAGTTAAAGCGACGCAGTGCCGTATCGCAAAAAATGACCTGGTCAGGAAGGGGGCAAATCCTTCTGGGGCTGAAGTGGTTAAATGCATAACACATGTGGAATGTGCATGTATGGCGGCAGAGATGTACTACATGTTTTTTTTATATTTTTTTCAGATGTAAACCTGAGAATGTTTGCTCCCCTTTGTACTGCAGAATGTTGGCTGGAATGCTGTTTACAGTGTCTGGGTAATGAAGGACTGCTTCCCCAGTTTACTACAGGGATAAAGGACTGATTCACACTAAGCATTCCGCTGCAGTGCGTTAAGTGATATTGTAGATGTTTTAAATAAATTGGGAGCAGGGAGATTTTATATTGCAGAAGAGATATATTTTGTCTCCTAACGGCTTCTTACCCTCCTGTTTGCATTCTTCTTTTGTGTGCATGTGCAGCTCAGTGCACAATCCTGGCATGTGCCGGGTGCTGGCATGAATGAACTCCAGTGCCCATGTGTGGGAGTTACGTCATTCCGGTCCGGCTGAAGATGGTGAACCTGGAGGAAACTGAACAAAAGATATTGGCACTGGCAAGGAAATTCCTGGACATTACATCACTGGAGCACAGCTACGTTTAGTCATACTTTAGTTTGTTTCAATGGGCTGCCAAAGCATCACAATGGAGGAAATAAACGTACCTGGCAATGCCATGCACCACAACGCACAGTCCACACTGTCTATGTCTATGTGCTTCTTTCTTTCTCTCTTTTTTTCGTTCAAGCTGGAGAGAATTTTGTAGAGGGTAAGGCTGGCCATACTTTATACAATTTTCTGGTACAATTTTCCTTTGGATTAACCAAAACCATATAATATAATATGAGGTCAGATCTAAACACTTTCAATTTGTATGCAATCAGGAAGGTCCTTCCCCTACATAGTTGAAGGTAAATCTAAAGGAAATTGGATAAGAAAATCGTATAATGTATGGTCAGCTTTAGATGCAATCCTGAAATCATTGTCCTTGTGCTATACTCTATCTATCTATCTATCTATCTATCTATCTATCTATCTATCTATCTATCTATCTATCTATCTATCTATCTATCTATCTATCTATCTATCTATCTATCTATCGCTACCAATCTCAATATGTCCCATCTTTCAGAAATATGTACTTAAAACAAATATCAGTTGTAAGGAAATTGTTGGGCCATTATTTTTCTAAATAATCCTGAAGTAAACATTTGCAGGGAATACAATCCTGCCCCTTCATTCCCTCTCACCTCCTCCCAGTCATGTCCCCTCAGTGTAGCTCCCCTCCTCCCTGGCACTGTGGAATCCACTGATCACCCACCACTGGTAGGACACACAACTCTCACACTGCACCGTGGAATTTCCAGCCTTCTCACTTCTTCAGCAATGGATTACAAGGTTCTGATGATTTTGCTGCCAACCCTTGTTCTGCTAGGTAAGTCCTGTCTTTGGGTCAGTCCTCTGTGTCTCCGGCATACCTTCTACTTATACCTGAGTGCAGTATCTGTGCTGTGTGGTCTGTACATTCCTATACATCATATAACAGAGGGGCTATTGTAGGAAGTGTGCACACAACACTCATCTCACTCAAGCAGAATTATATAAAGGACGTCTAAAGCTTACATAAAAAAGAATAAGGAGGATGAGCATGAATTTAGCTAGTGACAAAAAAGCCCCATTTTGAGGGGTCATAGTCTTTTGTTGATCCTTTACAAATTCCTCTTTAAAAGTTAGTAAGAAGAGTTTTTAAATATAGGGACTACAATTACTGACTTTATCAGGGTGACACCAATGAACCAAAGCAAGCATGCAGCCAGTGAAGTCTTGGGATAGCTAATATGTACATACCTTTCCCAGATCTGTAACTCACCAAGTAGTGACCTAGTGGTAACTATGACAAGCACAGAAAACATTTCCCTCTGGGGGGATCTATGTACAGTGCAAAGATTTTCACAAACATTGTTGCAGATTTCTACCTTTTGTTATTTCAAAGTAGAGTATCTTTATAATTGTCAATCAGGCACTGCACTTGCAGGGTTCTAATGAGGAAAGTGGAAGGGTCTGCATCCCTTTAGTCATGATTTCTTTTTGGGAGTATCTCGCCAAGAATTACAGGTTTGTTACAGGAGGTGCCCAAAATCTGACTTGTATCTTAAACTGGACCTTCAGGCACTTTTTTTCATCTTTTTTATAGTAAAACATTTTTTTCTGCCAGTAAATACCTTATGCAGCCCTGTTCCTGTTCCTTGTCTGGTAAAAAGCCTAGGCTTATGACATCATGCACAGCTCTCTCACTCTCATGAGAGTTTGCCAGGAAGGGAGGGGATGGTGAGTCATAAGGGGGCCAATGAGAGCTGCAGAGCTGGAGGTGTGCCTCTGTGTGTCTGTGTAAATCCAGGAAGTGAACAGACAGCAGCTTCAGCTGCCCACAGTTAAAATGGTTCTGCCAGACTCAGTGGAGGGAGATTTCTGCAGCATATTTGGCAAGTACTAAATCACAGTATATATAAAGTAATATGCAAAGTGGTTGGAAGGAAGCTTCAGAATGGCAAAGATGTTTTTATTACAAATTATGTGAGCAGACTGCAGTTCCTTTTTAAGCCTGGTATACGTTAGCAATTTATATTCATTCAACCCAGCAGGATAAACAAAAAAAACTGAAGAGCTCAGGAGGAGCTTCTGTACTAACTATCCAATGTTAGTACAGAAATCACCCTGCTGAGCTATTGTGTTTCGACAGGGGGGCGACCCCCCCCATAAGAACACACCGCGCATACCTCCCAACTGTCCCGGATTGGCCGGGACCTTCCCGGAAATGGATCTATGTCCCGGGATCAATCAATGTAATGTCCCGGAGCAGAGACAAGTGCCGGAACAAGTTCCACCACTTGGCTCCATTGAAATTATTGGCAGGGGCGTGCTGGCACAGGGCTTTTTTTCAGCCGGCGCTGCTCACATCTCCCTGCATGGTGATCTCTATGTCAGCGCTGCTGCCTCCACCTCCCCCTCCGGCACTCTTTGGACCCAGGGGCAGCCTGACCAATCGGGTGCTGCCCTGGGTGAACATGAAGACTGAGAGTGGCAGAAGGTCCAGGGAGCAGGACAGCACCCGGCCGAGGGCTCCAGGAGGCAGCGGGGATGAAGTGCCACGAGGGCGGCCAGAACCGATTTCCTGGCCCCCGGAGCAGGGAGAAGAGCCCAGAAGACCTCTCAGCCCAGGACCGATCTGGACAGGCTGACCGGAGATTAGGACGGGCGGGCAGGAGGTGCAGCCAGGGACAGCAGGAGATCTGCTGGATGGAGCAGCTCCGTGACCACCGCGCTATGAGAACGGGCGCTGCGCACTGCATGGAAGGTACTGTGTCACACACACCTTACCGCAGGAGGGACTGCAGACAGGGCTAGAATCTCTGTCACTTCACCCTCCCCTTCCTCCCCCCCCTTCCTTCTTCCCCCCTCCTTCTCCCCCTTCCTTCTCCCTCCTTTCTTCTCCTCCTCCCCTTCCGTCTCTTTCTTCTCCCGCCTCCTTCCTCTACCCCCCTCTCCCCCCACCCCACCCCACCCCACAACCCTGCACTCAGTACATAGCGCAACCCCGCACACTTTATGTAGCGCACCCCGCAACCCTGCAGTTAGTATGTACTGAAACCCTGCACTCTTTATGTAGCACACCCCACAACGCTGCACTCAGTATATAGTGCAACCCTGCACTCAGTACGTAGCGCAACCCTGCACTCAGTACGTAGCGCAACCCTGCACTCGGTACGTAGCGCAACCCTGCACTCGGTACGTAGCGCAACCCTGCACTCAGTACGTAGCGCAACCCTGCACTCAGTACGTAGAGCAACCCTGCACTCAGTATGTAGCACACCCCACAATCCTGTACTCAGTACGTAGCTCACCCCGCAACCCTGCACTCAGTACGTAGCGCAACACTGCACTCAGTATGTAGCGCACCCCGCAACCTTGCACTCTTTATGTTGCACACCCCGCAACCCTGCACTCAGTATGTAACGCAACCCTGCACTCTGTACATAGCGCGCCCCTCAACCCTGCACTCTGTACTTAGCGCACCCCGCAACCCAGCACTCAGTACATGTAATAAAAAAAATGCAGACTCCAAACACTCCTGCATTCTGTGCATTACACCCTCCCGACCCCTGCACTCTGTACATTACACACCCACATTTTCCCGCGGCACGCGCCGCAGGTTGTACCTTGACTCCACTGTCCCTCATTGGGAAGTATGCACACTGGTCAGCGCTCTCAGCCATTGGCTGAGAGCACTGATCAGTTTCCGACTGGCAGACCTTTTTTCGGTCATGCCCCTTCGACAGAAGCCGGACGTTCAGCCAGCCTCCATCGGACTGGTTTTCTATTGAATCAGCTGATACTGCCCGATATTGGACCTGTGTGTACGGGTCTTTAGTGCAGACTTCTGGGAAAATCAATAAGTCAATCACACAAGCAGGAACTGACATTTCTGTGGGGGCATACTGTACACCATCTGTGTACTAAACGCCTCCATGTTGCCATATCTCATTGCATTTTACAGAAAATTGCAGCTCTACAGATGGAAAAGGAAAGGTCATTTTTAAAGAGGGTTTTACTTCCACTTTTTTCCCCTGCAAAGTAAAAGCATAATGGGCTAGTATCCATCACATGCTAGCCCATTATGTGGCACTTACCTGCACACAAAGCCCACATTGTCCCCACTGGTGGCCTCATCCATCTTCGCCCCTCTTCCTTCCGGGGCTATGGACTCCAGCTCGGTGACTGGCCGGAGTCGCGTGATGTCACTTCCGCATATGCGCACGGGAGCCATCAGTCACCGCACTTGCTAGTGAAGAAACGGCACAGAGGGCCGTTTCCTCACAGCGCATGCACCGATGACGTCATTGGCACACTACAAGGTAAATATCTCCTAAACTGTGCAGGTTTAGGAGATACTTATAGTACCTACAGGTAAGCCTTATTATAGGCTTACCTGTAGGTACAAGTGGTGTAACTAGGTTTAAAACCACTTTAATAACATTTAATTACAATATGACTTGTGTAGCAATTGTATACATTATATTATTTTTTTATTTGCTATGTTTTCCCCACGAAAGTGGTGTTATTCTTTAAGTATGGATTTCAATGTTACATTGGTCAAGCCTGTACTAATTTAGGTACGCATATACCATGCAACCCCTGTGGAAGCTGCAAATCCCCATAGTAGTTGCTACTACTACAGGAACAACAACAGTCTTCCTGGTCCAGTGCTGAGTGGTTGCCCTTCTGCATAGTAGCCACAGGGGGTCACTCCCTTGGCACTCCCACCGTTCACAGAAAGGCTTGTATTTTTTTAAATGAGTACAAGCCATTCTCTGATTTGACAAGGCGGAGAGGTGGGGTAGATGTGTCCCAATCTCCACCTTGTCCAATCATAGAATGCCTTGTATTCATTGAAAAAAATACAAGGCATTTTGTAAATGGTGGCAATGCCAAACAACAGACCCCAGTAGTTAGTATGCAGAGGGGGAGCTGCATGGCACTGGACCCGGACAACTGCTGCTATTACTGTAGTAGTGGCAACTACTACTACAGTAATTTGCAGTGTCCACAAGGATCACTCAGGCATGGGATATACACTTACGTTGGTCCAAGCTGGACCAATGTAACTATGCAATAAATTATAATGCCTAAACTTAAAGCGTTTGTTAACTCAAAAAAAAAAATCATATCCTGGTCCCTTAAAGCAGATTACACAGCACAGTGCTTGTGCTGTGTAATCTGCCCCCCTCTAAACTGTAAAAAAAGCCTCCCTAAACCTGCCACTTCCTGTATGCCCTCTCTATACTGACCATGAAAATCCTGGCTGCTGAGCCCTGACCACCGTGGTCAGAGTACGTCCCTCTGTCATACGCTGCCTGCTCTCAACTCTCTTCTCTCCCCCTCACCCCCTCCTTCCTGCCTCTCAGCTTCATCTTTCTGTCTGTCTCCGCTCAGCCCCGCCCCCCCGCCGCTATTATTGGGAAAAAAAAAAACAACTAAAATTGTGACTGCCAGCGAGCAGTGTAAATACCAATTTTCAGCTGTCGTCAGGCCGGTCACGTGACTCGCAACCGCTTTACAGCTACGAGACAGGGCTTCTGTGGGTGGAGCCGAGCGGCCATGTGATCTCCCTGGCTGACGTCCAATCAATTGGAGCTGGAAAGCGGCCGCGAGTCACGTGACCGGCCTGAAGACAGCTGAGTGTGGTGCAGTGCAAAGAGCATGCAGATGGGAGCATACTTGCCAACAGTCCCGACTTTCCCGAATTTTGGACCCTCATTCCCATTTGAGGCCGTACCGATAAAAATCCCGGGATTTTGCTTTTGTCCCGGGAAACTGTTTCTGGCTCCGTAAATATGGCCACCGCCGCAAGATCTCTTCAGTGAAGAGGGGAGGGGCCTCCGATCCATGCAGCCAATCCACTTCTCTTTTCAGTGTACATGTAGACTATTCACTTGTACACTGAAACCAGTTAGCTGCACGGATCGGAGGCACCTTCCCTCTCCACTGAACACACGGGGAAAGAGAACTGCAAATGGAGCTCAGAGCTGCCGCCGACCTCCCACCCCGTGGCCTGCTGCCGACGTGAGGCAGGGCCAAGGGGCTCCACTGGGGATACCTGATGTAAGGAGGAACTCCACTGCCTGGGGACACCTGATATAAGGAGGGACTCAGCTGCTTGGGGACACCTGATTAAGGAGGGACTCCGCTGCCTGGGGACACCTGATGTAAGGAGGAACTCCACTGCCTGGGGACACCTGATGTAAGGAGGGACTCTGCTGGGGGCACCTGATGTAAGGAGGGACTCCGCTGGGGGCACCTGATGTAAGGAGGGACTCCGCTGCCTGGGGACACCTGGTGTAAGGAGGGACTCCACTGCCTGAGGGCACCTGATGTAAGGAGGGACTCCACTGGGGGCACCTGATGTAAGGAGGGACTCCACTGGGGGCACCTGATGTAAGGAGGGACTCTGCAGGGAATGCCTGATGTAAGGAGGGACACCTGATGGCATCTGTCAGGCAACGGTGGCAAGTGACACACTCAGGGCTCTCATTGATTCGGCATTATGGTGAGTTGAACGATTTCATTTTATATTACAATGTAATAATAGAAATAATGCGCTTCAATCATCCTGACAACCATGGGATGATTGAAGCGCTAACACCATGTAGTTGGAGTATCTTTATCTGCTGATTGCTTTTCTGGAATACACATATTTCTATTGTGGTGTAGGATCTGGACCTGCTGTCCCTCCATCCCTCTTTCTTTCCTTCCTTCTCTCTCCTTCCCTCTCTATTTCTTTATTTCTTTATCCCTCCATCCCTCGTTCATCTCAGACTCGAACCAATATTTAGTTTAAGCCACGCCACATTTTCCTTTCCCCGCGACACCACGCCTAAAAACGAATGCTCCGCCCCCTTACTCCGCCTACAGACAAAAAAGTGTCCCTATACAATTTTTTACAATGTTGGCAACTATGTATGAGGAGAGAGCAGAGTTGAGCGCCTCAGTGTGCTGCTTCTCCTTTCACTGTCCAATCACAGGGTGGGGAGAAGACCTGTAAATGAAAGTGAAACTACAGCAGAGAATGATCAGGTCAGGTCCCCTTCCCAGCTAGGCAGCGCTGATGTATGTGACATGTGGGAGGGGCTTATGTGCAGCTATGGTGCAGAGGGGTCAGATGACACAGGTTTTTTTTTTTTTTTCTGTTTTACTCTGCCGAATAATCAGCAGCGAAAAATTATAATAAATGTTTAAATGCATTTCAAAAGCAAAGCACTTAATGGACATGTGTGTTCCAGTGCGTTTTTGGTATGTTTTTGGTGTGTTCCTGTGCGTTCCAGTGCGTTCCAGTGCATTTTTGATGCGTTTTACAGCGTTCCAGTACAGTCCAGTGCAGGAAGAATGCAACATGTTGTACTTTTTTTCTGGAACTGTAACGCACTAGAACTGCAAGCACTGGTATGAACATGCCATTGAAAACCATATAACCTTCTTTCCAATGCGTTTTTGATGCAGAAAAAAACGCACTGGACTGCATGTGGTGTGAACTGGCCCTTGTGAGCCGCATGCAGCCCGTTGGCATTCTGCATGTGGCCTGTGGGATATTGGGCATCATATAGGAAGCGCCATGACAGCTGGGTTTACGGGAGCTAGAACGCTCTCTGTGTTCTAGCTCCTGGCACTAAATGAGAGAGACTGTACTAAGTCTGGAGTTACCTCAACCTGTAAGCAGTTGCTAAATGTTGCTGTTACTTTCTGATTATTTTGCCAATGTTACTGTATTTATGGCGTAATATCTTTTTAAGTGTCGGTTCACGTATATACAGTGCAGCACATCGCATGTGATTCACACAGGAATTGCACCGCATTTGTATGGCTCAAATCGAACCGCATCCGCACAGAAAAGGTGCAGGACCCTTTTTTTTTCCTGCACTGGAATCGGATCGCATGGGTGTTCACACCTTCACGATCCAATTCTGTCAACTGCACTGTGTTTTGCAAACCAATTTTGGGGTGTCGTTAACTTAACATTGACACCCGCTGCGGTTTGCATGAATACCGTGCGATTTCAATGTGGTGTGGGAAACACACAGGATTCGCTGCATTTCTCACACCGCAAATATGTGAACCAAGCCTAAGTATTTTGTCTGATTGCTGCAGGGGTTAGATTGTGTGTGACTTCTTCTGCAGATGTGGCATATCCTATCTTTTTTGGGGTATATATCTGCAGAGGACTCGTCTGGAGCTGTTGGGCCTGTTGACCCATGGGAGTTCATTGGTCAGAACAGATTGCTGCTGTGCTGCCACTAATCCCCATTAAGAGGGCCCATCTTCACGGGTTCCAGTTATTATGGACTTTGTTACTATGTACATTACACAGGTATGGACCGCATTATGCTGTTCATGTACCTAATCTTTTGGGATAACTGCTAGGGACAGTGTTATGTTCTGCAGCACAGCCAATTCTACCTCAGCCAAAATAAGTGAACCGATTGTACATGTATGGGAAGATTGATGAGAGATGTACCTGCACTGTCCGAGTGCCTCAGTAAAAAGCATTTTAATCAACAAAAGAAGTTGTTAGTGTCTGTTCCTAAGCACAAAAGAGCATATTATAGAATAAGTGTAACCTTGCTGTATCTAAAGAACCTTTCAACTGAACATTTCAAGTGAACATTTGTACCAGGTAAAGCCCATAGTTAAGTACATTTGAAGAGCACACACTTAAACGTTAAAGGTTGGGATACAATCTCAGGTAATGGCAGCAGTCTGAAGAGGGAGCATGTGACTGTGGTGGGAGATGGTGGCCCTGCTGGTTGGGAGGACAGATGCATTTATTGTCTCTCACATCATGGCAGGATACTCAGATTTGGACCCACTGTGCGACAAGTTTGACCTGGGGACCTGGCCTGGGTGGTCACGAGAGCAATCCTTGTGTTAATTTAACACAGTGGCTTCTGGTGGAGAGAATGGTGAGAGAATTAGTGAAACTGAGTACCAGTATAAGTGTTGTATGCCCAAGGAGGGACATGGGTGACTGGCGAAGTTTGGGGCTTGCTCAGCATCCACAACCTAAAACAGTTAATCATCATGAGAAGGTGAGAGTGAAACACTGATGTCTGTTGGTTATAGGTGTGAAGAAGTTAAGTGCCTAGGAACCGAAGTTCACCCCTTTTCTAGGGGGTGAGCACCCAACTCCTCCCCTACTTTTCCCCTTCCCCAAGACGCCCACAGTCAGGGCTGTCTTTAACGCGGGACAAAAGGGGCAGCTGCCCAGGGCCCAATCATTGTTGAGTGGCCCAAAGCAGCTGCCCCTTGATCCCCCTATCATGGGAAGTCCTGAACTGGAGGTGGCGGGAGCAGGGTGAAGAGAGACCAGGAGGGAGAAGAGCTCCTGCCACAGTACAATTAAAATCCCTGCTTGGGGAGAGGGAGAGAGCGGCATGTAAGCGTGTGACGGGAAAGTGATCACCAATAAATGGATGTGGGATAACTTTCACTGTCATGACCACCAATGCAAGGAGGAATGGGGTGCTAAGTTCCACTTCCACTTACCATCAATGTAGGGGGAGGTAAATCTTACTTCCATGACCTCCAATACGGGAGGGAGGAGTTACATTTCACTGCCAGTGACTAGCAATGCAGGGAGGTGGAGGATTGGAGTAATAACTTTCACTGCTACTGACCACCATTGCAAAATGTGGGGAAAATTTCAAGGCTACTGACCACTAATGCAGGGGGTCTTAATTTCACTACCAGTGGGGGGTTCCAGTGACAATCACCCCCCCCCCCCCCCCCCCATTCCTTGCCTGCTGTCACACAGACATGAAATGAGGCGAAATCTCCCCAATAGGGTCAAGGACATGCAGTAAAGACCTGTTGGAAAGCTCCTGCAGTTATGTCTTTTACCAGTCAAGGAGTTGCTGGATAGATGGCTAAACCCTTCTTGTTCATTGGAAAGCAAAAGGAAATTACTTTATACCCACATACAAGGTGTAAGTTCCACCAAAAAGAACATTATGTTATGCAAGCATTAAACACTACCACCTAGTGGCATAACTACTAATCATAGTATAATATATACGAATGGTTGTTGCACCTATTTCTGCATAAACAGCATGCTAACAAAACTCAAGATGTTCCAAACTTTCCACAGATTTACAGCTTACTTAATGTTGTTGCATGAAGATTCAGTATAATTTACTGTTTAATATCACCTTATTTTGCTTTACAGCTAAATGTGAAATCAAGACTAAACCAGATAGAACTGCCGAGAAGAAATTGGTTGGGGTATCTACCAAATCTACAACTAAGAAGCCTAAACAGAATGCCATAAAACGTCCACCAAAGGTCAAACCCCCAGCATCTCCAGCCCAGAACCAGGCAGGAGGGTCCATCCTCTCCCAAGTCGTACAGAGAGGGAAGTTCCAGCAGGTTGGTGACACAATTACTGTGAAGGCCGGCCAAACTTTGGATCTTCGCTGCAAGGGGACCTCAGTCCGATGGAACTATCCCCACTACCTGCATGAGGATGACGAGGGAAGACTCAGGTAAATGAAACTAATATAAGTCTGTGTTGAAGAGACCCTGTTGCTAGACCTTTTATTCCAACACCAATCTTACAATAGGATTTTATGTGCATATAACATCTTTTATGCATGTTATTTATTGTAAAAGCCTCCCTTATGTAGGCATCTAAAAGCTCTGAGAATTTTGCTGGGTGCTATAAGCCACCTCATCCCTTTAAACCCAAACACATACTAATTACACAGGTTCTGTGGCTGATTAAGGTGGTAATTAAACTCACTTGGTGCCTTATCTGCATTAAATTAGCCTCAGAACCTGTGTAATTCAAAGGTGTTCGGGTTTAAAGGGATGAGGTGGCAACTCTATGCCACCATCTTGGATGTGATGTTAGCAACCCCAGCAGATGAAGAGCTGTCACGCAAGTCAAACTCTGTGATATTCTCCTTTACTCACCCCAGACAGCTATTTTTTTTTTTTAGGGAGGCGATGCGAAGGGAGTTGGGCCAGAACAGACAGTAATTAGACACTCCCAGAAAAGGAGAGGGCTATTGCATGGCAGGAGGGAGGGGGCTGTGCTAAGGAATTGACTCCAAAAGAAGTCAAATTTACTAGCAAATCTAAAGACATATTGCAACTGGAAAAAATATAAATTGAAAACTCTGCAAGTAATAGTTTGACTGATAATGTCCTCATAACTAATACGGTAGGCTGATCTCTGTTTTACAGCTTTGCTAAATAATAATATCAGTAATATTAGAACAGCTCTGTTAAGGAAACCTATACCGAGAGAAATAGGGGGGGCTGCCAATGCTTACTTTCTGACAATGCTACTTACCTGGCTGTCTCTAGATTAACCACTTAAAGACCGCCTACCGCAGATACACTACGGCAGGTCGGCTCTATTGCGCAACACGATGTACCTGTACTTCATTTCGCACAATAGACACTGGGGGCACGTGCTCACGCCGATTGGGCAGGGGGGAGCCAATCAGCAGGTCCGGTAGACACGATGTCTGCCAGCCACCCGCGATCGCTCCCCAGAGAGGCAGAACGGTGATCTGCCTATGTAAACAAATGTCAGGTTGCCGTTCTGACAGGAAAGGAGATAGAGATCTTGTGTTCCTGCTAAGCAGGAACACCAATCTTTGCCTTCATCCAGTCAGACCATCCCCCACACAGTTAGTAAGCACCTCCTAGGGACACACTTAACCCTTTGATTGCCCCTAATGTTACCCCTTCCCTGCCAGTGTCATCAGTACAGTAACAGTGCATATTTTTAGCACTGATCACTGTAATAATGTCACTGGGTCCCAAAAAAGTGTCAGGTTTCCAATTTGACTGCTGCAATGTTGCAGTCCTGCTAAAAATTGCTGATCGCCGCCATTACTAGTAAAAAAATTAAAATGGCATAAATCTTTCCCATAGTTTGTAGTCTCTATAACTTTAGCGCAAACCAATCAATATACGCTTCCTGGAATTTTTTTTTCCACCAAAAATATGTAGCAGAATACATATTAGCCTAAATTGATGAAGAAATTAGATTTTTTACATATTTTTATTGGATATGTTTATTAGCAGAAAGTAAAAAATATTGTTTTTTTTTTTCAAAATTGTTGCTATTTTTTTGTTTATAGCGCAAAAAATAAAAACCACAGAGATGATCAAATACCACCAAAAGAATGCTGTATCTCAAAAAATGGCCTTACTATAGGAGGCAGATGTCCTGCCCGGGATTACTCCGATCTCCCCTCTTCCTCTCTCCCCTCCTCCTCTCTCCCCTGTCTGAAGCGGGGAGTGCTGGATGGCTTAGCCGGATGCTGGATGGTGAGCCATCCCTGGAGTCTGACTGTGGCAGCTAGTGGGTCGGTTGGTCTTCCCCTGCTTCTCCCCCGGCCGTGCATCTCCTCCGGCCGTGCGTCTCCTCCCCCTTGGTCAATAAGATCGCTTCTCCTTTCAGGCATGACCCGCTTCCTGATTAGCTGATAGGAGAATCAGTGTGAGAATAGCGAATATTCATAGGCTTCAAAAAAGGGTGGGCTCGGTGCGCAGAGCACCGCACTCCGAGCCCACCCTTTTTTGAAGCCTATTAGAGCCTCTGGCTCTAATCACGTGCTTAAAAAAAAACACCCACCCCCATTGTTATCTATGCATCCAGCATCCTGCATGTAGATTAAGGGGCTGGCTGCATGGATAGGGGGGGCAGTGCCCATGCGCCCCTAATGGACGGGCCGCAACTGCTGCCTGGAAATATTTAACGTTACTTTTTGTTCTGATTCCTTCTGCCCCAGGACAGAAAGGGGAAGTCTAACATTTGATAGCTATCAGTACAACAGGAGTAGAGGGGATAACTTCAAATGGGGTCACCTGTTCTGGCGACAACTGCCAAAGGTAGAATATCTTCTCACTTTAGGGAGATTTCTTCACATGTCACTCCTCTGGTCATGCGTCAGTGTAAGGACTTACCGTGTTAAAAAAAAAAAAAATATGAGCAGGCAGGTTTTTATTGCAGAAGGGACCAAGGGGATGATTTAGAGAAGGCAAACAGAATGGGGTTGATTTACTAAAGGCAAATAGACTGTGCACTTTGCAAAATGCAGTTGCACACTGCAAGAGCAGTTGTTCCAGAACTTGGTAAATGAGCAGAAACTCTGCTGACTTCCATCATCCAATCATGTGCAAGCAAAAATGCTGTTTTTTTCCTTGCACGTGATTGGGTATTCTTTGCAAAGTGAAACATTACCTCATTTATTGAGCACTGAAGTAACTGCACTTTGCAAAGTGCACAGTCTATTTGCCTTTAGTAAATTAATCCTAATGAGCACGTGCTGCAGAGCTTAGTAAATGAAAGAATTACCCAATCACATGCAAGGAAAATAAAGAAAAGAGGATTTTTGCTTGCACCTGATTGGATGATAGAAGTCAGCAGAGCTTCTGCTAATTTACTAAGATCTGGAGCAACTTCGATGTGCAGCAGCGCTTCCCCTCATTTACTAAACTTTGGAGAAACAGCACTTAAAGTGCAGTCTATTTGCCTTTAGTGAATCAAACCCTTTGCCTGACTCCACCTGTGTGATTACAATAAAATGTTCATATTTGCATAGTTCGCAGCTGTGACTAAATTCAGACAAGAGCTCCACAACACTTTAGATTCACATTTGTACGCCTGCATTTTCTTGCTTTTTTTAGATTATGATGCCTGTGTTGTAGTGCACTTTCATGCCTTTTGTGTTTTTGTTTGTTTAGCCAATGAATGTTAAATAAAGTAGGGGTTGCTAGGGGGTGTAGGCTTACTTTCATGCACTAAAGTGCATAAAAGTTTTTATTTTCCTGGCATGTGTTTGGGTATTCTTTGCAAAGTGAAAGGATATCTAAAGGTAAATAATAAAAAAAAAAATGTCATACTTACCTCCTCTGTGCAGTTGGTTGTGCACAGAGTGGCCCTGATCCTCCTTTTCTGGGGTCCCTCAGCGGTGCTCTTGGCTCCTCCTCTTCTTTGAGTCCCTCAGGGCACCCGTGCAGGTGCGCTCCCATGTCCTGCTGTTGCGTCTATTGACACAGACAGCAGGACTCGGCCCTAGCTCCTGCGTCATTGGGTTTGATTGACAGCAGCGGGAGCCAATGGCTGCACTGCTATCAATCTATCCAGTCTTTGATAACGCCCTGGGGGAGGGGCGAAACGCGTCGACGCAACATCCGGCTTACGCCTGAGAACCAGTGACATCACTTCCTGGAGTCGGTGGAACGCACGCCGTTTAGCAGCGAACACCGACTGGATATCTGAATGCCTGCTCTGCACATCGGTTCCGTGAGTAGCGCTGTCATGCGCAGGTGATTTCACGGTGTCATAGGTTTTACACTATATGCTTTCTCCTTTATTTTCGGGTGGAACGTGAGGTCCGTGGTTCCCAAGGTCTCTTCATAATTATCACCAGCACTAGCCTATCTCCATGCCCAAACCTAGTCTGTGGATGGAAAAGCTTGAAGTCTATTGACTGATTTTGTGAAGGAATACCTTGATGTAAAGGACTCTCCGTTAATAGAAAGTTATGATTTAATCTCCACACTCTGTTTTCACATATCATTTGGCATTTATCTAATAAGAGGTTTATACACTTGTATTTGTGGTCACAAATGTCAGTCTATCTGTCACATTTCTTATCAATTGCACCAGTGTAGCGACATTCAATTGTTTTTTAATCGCACAGCTTCTAGTGGCATTTTTACCAATCTTACACAGTCTACATCATTTTGTGCATATTCAATTCTATTTGCTTTTTATATCTTATTATTTATTATTCTTTATTTATATATTTTTTTTATGGTGAGTTGCCAGCGCAGGTTTTTTTGTTTTACTTATTATCAATCTATCCAATCAGGACACGAGACACCAGCTGGAGCTGGGGTGCTCGTTCCCGGCGCGGGAAGAACAGGGTTCCGGTAAGCAAAACGGGGGCACTGGGGGGCTGCTAAACTAAAGGAGGTTTTTCACCTTAATGCATAGAATGCCCACAAGGGTTTACAACCCCTTGAAGCTTTACTTCATTTACTAAGCTTTGGAGCAACTGCACTTTACAATGTGCACAGTCTATTTGCCTTTAGTAAATCAACCCAAAAGTGTCTATTTGAAACGAGCACCTGGTGCCATCTAGCGGTGAACCTCAGAGTATGGAATCAGCAGGAACCAGCCCAGATTGAAACCGTTAATGGGCAGGCTTAATGTACAAAGTTGAGCGATCGATCAGCTTGGGTACAACCAGTGGCTATAGCCACTAGCGATAATCACTGTCTTCTCCTGGCGGCGGTGACGACTTTTCCCCACCCCCACCCCGCTGGGAGCAGACAGTTGCCTGGCAGGAGGGATTCCCTTGTCAGCACTGTCTGCGCTGATGTGGGAATTGTGTACATTTCTTTCCCGCCCATGGTTGCAGGA
This sequence comes from Aquarana catesbeiana, assembly GCF_042186555.1. Taxonomy (NCBI): domain Eukaryota; kingdom Metazoa; phylum Chordata; class Amphibia; order Anura; family Ranidae; genus Aquarana; species Aquarana catesbeiana. The sequence continues at coordinate 503,626,102 of NC_133326.1, read as the reverse complement.
AAGACATTTGCAGTGTCTATGGCCTGCCTAAGAAGGGGAACGCTCTGCAGCACACCATTTTGGCCTGCAACAAGAAATGTGACTGAGATCCAACACAGGCTGGTCTACCAATCACACAGTGCTTTCATTGCAGACCAGTCTCATTCAATGTAAGATTATTGCAAAGGCGGGAAGCGAGAGGGGTGTGTTTTTTTTTTTTTTGTTTTGTTTTGTTTTTTTTAAATATATGAATGTGTTTGGTATGTAATATGTTTGTGTTGTATGAATTTTTTTTTTTGTTTTGTTTTCCATGTTTGTTTTGTTTTATAATGTATCTGTGATGAAGAAAAATACTAATAAACATATTGTACAAAAAGAAGATTATTTCAAAGGCGCCTTCTAACCTGACCAATGTTTCCTTGACAGGGTTAAACACTTTGGCCGATACAGTCAGCTCATCGTGTTGAACACCACAGCAGCAGATACTGGTGAATTCAGCTGTGGTGGGTATCAGTGTACTGGAGATGGCTGCCATGACGGGGAGGAGAGGACTGGCAAGACTTTTGTGTTTGTCACAGGTAATGTATTTTCTGTTCCCCATCGTGCACTAAATATTTAAATATGATTAGTAGAATGTAAATATTTAAAGCCCAGCTCTGAGAAACTTGAAAATGATCCCTTTCAGTGGGGCTGTGCCTGCACTGCAAGAGTTATTTGCCTCGAAAATAGTAATAATAAAAATTGCACAAGTCCAAACCTTGTGCCTATAATTATTATAGCAGCGCTATTGTCATAGAGTTCATGATCAGCTTTCATGTGTATATGGTGCACACGAATAGTAATAGTTGACAGATGATGTGAAAAAAGTCCCAGAAACCATAGATGGAAAGTTTTGCTATGTTGTAACTTTAAACACCCCACACCACAGTCTGTGTATCACACTCCCCTTCGGTGTTCAAACTCACCAGAGGGTTGAATGTATCAGACATGGATTGATAAACCACAGATCTCATTGGCAGCAAAGCAAGTGTCACAGCATATCCACTGGTTCTCAGGGCAGAAAGAAAGGCTCCAAATAGTGTAAATCCGTTTGCTCTCTTTGCTTTATTATATAAAAGTTTTTCCATAGATCATCATCGGGCAATAACATAAAGGCACTTCATAAGCTCATAGACGGGCGTTCCTCATAACACTAAGAAGAAGCGACTCACACTCTAATGGAAGCAGCATCCACCGCTAATATGTCTTCTTCCACACCCTGACTAGTTTTGTCGTTACAACTTCCTCCGAGGGCAGCCCTCGGGACAGTTGGGAGCTATGGGTACGGACGTGTGTATCCCCCATCTCCTACGTTCCTCTTCTAGCAGGTCTGATAGATCCCTAGCTTCTAGGTGTCCTCCAACAGGGACTGGTAGACCCCTTGATTCTTGATGCCCCCTCTAGTGGATTCCAAGCTTCTATATTCCTCCTCCAGTGGGGACTGGCGAGTCTCTAGGGACTAGATGCCTCCTTTAGTAGGGGGGAGCTCTACTATACTATAATATAGCTTCTATATTTCTCCTCCAGCAGGGACTAGTGGATCCTAGGTTTTTAGATGTCCCCCTAACAGTGGCAGCTGGTGGGCGTGGATGCACCCCCCCCCCCCGCGCGGGAGGTCTGGCACTTACTGCCTCAGGCGAGCTGCTGTGGTGTGTTCAGCTCTCCTCTTCTCCTCTAGAGTATGGGCATGCAGGCAGCAGAGGCTCCGGCTCTTGCATGTTTCTCCTCTTCCAAAGTGCTGGGCATCCAATAGGATCGCCTGGCACTTTGACCAATCGGAAAACAGGTCTCATGACCTGCCTTCTGATTGGCGGGGAGGCACTGTACAGTGAAAATAGCAAAAATTAATTCGCTATGGTCACACAATTGGGAGAGTGAGCCCCAAGCCCACCCTTTTTTGAAGCCTATTAGAGCCTCTGGCTCTAATCATGTGCTTAAAAAAAAAAAACACCCCCACCTGAAAGGGGCCGGCGCATGGATAGGGGGGTGGCAGAGGGATAGGGGGGAAGGCGCCCACAATGCTGGGGCCGCCACTGTATATGTTAATTATATTTTTCAGGTGTACTGCAGATTCCATCTGGGATCATTCTCTTTTCTTTCACATTGGACATTTTTGGATGTTTTTACAGCTGCTGTTTTTGGCTTCAGACGATTTTTTCTACAGTCAATAAACTTCCCATCATGTTATCCTATGTGTCCATGCACACATAGGCTATTATCAACTGTTTTTGGCTGGGGTGTTTTTTGGCTGTAAAAAAACCCCCAAAACTAGTGGGTTCTGAGAGGAGTTTTTCAGCTATAAAAACGTTCTAACGTCAAAAAACGCTGATATACGCCAAAAACGCGCCTCACCAGCGTCTTTTGACGTTTTTGATCTATTGAAAAAAAATTTAAAGTTTTAAAAACGCTAAAAAAACGCTAATACGGAAAACCGCTAAAAAATGCTATTGCAAAAATGTTGAAAAACTCACTGCAAAGCTACTGGCGTTTTTATAAGGTTATTTTAACATCCATTGTGTATGAGGCCTTACAGTGATTTCTGGCTTCCATGAGGATGCCATAGGTATGGCACTTACCTAGCTGGACCAATGTAACTATGGAAACATTGCCATACCTAAATTCCAGCTTTAACAAAGCTGAGCCACCACAGGACAATAAATAGGGATTATTTCATTATATGGCAACATGGCAAGCTACAACAAATATTTTTATGGCGTATGAGGATGGACTGTGTCCTATTTTTATAAAAACTGATTTCACACATTTCATTTTTGCAGTGGCCTCTGGGATGTTGTGGTAGACGCAGCACTATGAAGTGCCTTATGCGCTGTGGCATTAGAAGAATTTTAATTTCTGACCTTTTAGTCCAAACAAGACTATCTCTAAGGCCCCTTTCACACTGGGGCGGTAGGGGGCATCGGCGGTAAAACAGCGCTGTTTTACCGCGGTATTCGGCCGCTAACGGTGCGGTTTTAACACCCCACTGGCGGCCGAAAAAGGGTTAAATCCACTCGTATAGCACGGCTATAGCCGTGGTATAGCCGCGCTGTCCCATTGATTTCAATGGGCAGGAGTGGTTTAGGAGCGGTGAATACACCGCTCCTTCACCGCTCCAAAGATGCGGCTGACAGGAGATTTTTTTCTTCTCCTGCCAGCGCACCGCTTCAGTGTGAAAGCCCTCACACTGAACAAACAGCGGAGGCTGTTTTGGGGCGGTTTGCAGGCGGTATTTTTAGCGCAATAACGCCTGCAAACCGCCCCAGTGTGAAAGGGGCCTTACTCTATAATTCCTCTAGCATCGTTCTATGGAAGCAGTAGGTTTAAAGAGCACACCAAACCTCTATGATATCTTCTTTAATAACTTCAGCTTTTCTTCATATATAACACTGACAATTTAGCAGCAGGCAGTGCATGTACAAACATGTGTTGTATAAAGTATAACAAAATGGTGATTCAACTGTTCAATCTTGTCATTTTACATAAAATGGTAGATGTATTTCTCTCTTCAGTATCTGTACTTTCACTTTAAAGTTCCTTAGACACTTTATGATCTCTCTGAGAGGTATATCTGAGGCTTAAGAAATAGTTTTACTTGTTTGATATTGCAATTTGCAGTTTGCACGCTTGTTACATAGTTACATAGTAGGTGAGGTTGAAAAAAGACACAAGTCCATCAAATCCAACCTATGTGTGTGATTATGTGTCAGTATTACATTACATATCCCTGTATGTTGCGGTCATTCAGGTGATTATCTAATAGTTTCTTGTAGCTATCAATGCTCCCCGCTGAGACCACCGCCTGTGGAAGGGAATTCCACATCCTTGCCGCTCTTACAGTAAAGAACCCTCTACAAACGTTTGTTTAAACGTTGTTTAAATGTTTGTTTGAACGATTGTTTGTTGGAACTACAAGTGAACACATAACTAGTTCAGTATACAATTCTAATCACATTATTTAACAATAGTAACATATATGACTGTATTAAATACCTATTTTGGCCACTTGCTTCCATAAAACTGAACTCTGGCTGGATCTGCAATCTGTTCAGGTCCACTCTCTCTGATATAATGAGATCTAGCAATGTGTGTGTAATAGGTGTAAGGCTGGCAGTGATTGGCCAAGACTCTTGCTCAGTGTGAGATTGGCTGTGATTGGCCAAAACTCCTGAGAGTCACAAAGGCTTAACTCTATGCTTTCTGGTTTGCTTCTGTGAACACAATATACAACTGTTTATATGACATCCATATATAAAGACACAGTAAATAACTCTGCTTTTTATCTCTCACATGTGAGCATATAAACTATATTAAGGTTATTAGCAGGTCTAGCTGTATATGCATGTAAGTCACATTAGCAACCTATGACAGGTCTTAGTTGACCAGCTACAGACGTGGCTTGGTGTTTCTGGGTGAAATATTGGTAAATTAGGTGCAAAGGCCACCTTGTCTGTTCACCCCTCAATGACCAAGACTCTTGAGTGTGTAGAACTGAGTTTTTAGTATGTTTGGTATGCCGGAATCTAATTTTTATTTCATGGTGATATGATTTTTCTGTAAGCATTGCACTAATACTTGGAATAATCAGATATGATGCTTTCGTTCTCTTTTGTAGATCCCCAGGAGCTCTTTGTCCCAACTGAAGATTATTATGTGGTTGTCCAGATGCGCACAAGACAACCAGCTCTGCTGCCCTGCCAGGTCACCAACCCATTGGCTAAAGTGACTTTACATCGAGAATTCCCACCAGAGCAGATCCCGGTGGATGGGGTAAAGATCTCCTTTGACCAGAAGAAGGGATTCGTCATATATCAACCACAGCTTTCTCTTGCCGGTTCTCTGTATTGTATAGCAGAGTTCGATAACCTTCGCCAGATGTCCACTAAGTATATGTTGATCTACGTACACTGTAAGTGCTCTTAATGAAGATCTCACAATGTTCTGATGAAAAAAAATTTTGTAAGAGAAAAGATTTTGAAAAAACTTTTATGGTTTTCAAGTTAAAAAAGAAGGAATTTATTTTGTATAGGTACTTATATAGCGCCATCAACTTACGCAGTGCTTTACATATATATTGTACATTCACATTAGTCCCTGCCCTCAAGAAGCTTACAATCTAAGGTCCCTATCTAACTTACAGGGTGTACTTATATAATTATCCAGTGAAACTGCTAGTAGTGCAAATTCGAATGTTCTCCATCCCATTCCTCTACAGGTCAAATGTTATTTATTATCAAAAATAGAGTGGTTTGCCTTGTAAGTATGGAGCTCTAAGCTCCTTCTTGAGAGGCCTTGATGTACTCCCCTTCCTACCTTTTACTTCCCTTGTTCAACCCAAGATACTGATTTCTATCCTGGTTTCTTACTCTTTCAATTTTGCCTACCTATCGTTCTCACTACTACAGCTCCTTTAATTCATACTTTCCTACTCTTTTGCCAAATGGGCTTCCTGGTTCTTACTTTTTCTAGCCTTACAGCAAACCATGCCCCCCACAGGCTCCAAACTTCCTCCAGACCTGCATGTAGCCAACCACATACATACCTTCAAGACATTTATTCCTTGCTTATATACCACTAATTCATCTTCCAATGTATCTATCGACTCCTATCCTACCTAATTATAACTTGGTGTTATCTCTTACCTTGGCTTTTGTAATTACCTGGGTATTGTATACATGTCAAAAAAAGGAAACCGCGCTAGGATTAATGTAAATTTTATCAGAAAATAACATATAGAAAAAAATGTGTGAAAGCAGCAGCTTGATGTGGGATAAACACAATAAATTGAATAAGAAAAAAGAGAGAAGCTGCGCAGCGTCTCTCTTTTTTCTTATTGTATACATGTGCACATATTGCCAAATGACTGTTTGTATTTTAAAACTTTCTAATAAAAATGTATTGAAAGTGAAAAAATAGAGTGGTTCAGGAAATTATCGCATTATGGTTGCTAGATGTAGCTGAAGAGGTTGGAAAATAATTTACGATTTTCCACTCCATCTAGTGAGCCTTTATACCATATTTTCCAACCCACTCTATATTTTATGAATGAATAACATTTGACCTATAGAGGAAATAGATGGAGGACATTCAATTATGCCCAATTTGCACAGAACAAACGCACCAACAGTTTAACTGGACAGATAACTATGCAATATTATTAAAAATACAGCCCAAAGTGTATGTATAGCCCAATTTTTTGTTTTGGATAGACTAGGGAAGGGTTAAACCCCTTGCCATGTAATTTTTCTGCTGTCTTTGTACCATTTACAGGCCCAGAGATGCAAAAGGAAGTTAGACAGGAATTCCTCTCTCTCCAGAACAGGTGTTCCATTGAAAGATTTATCTTTACATTTTGACCTAGGGGCAACTCTAAAGTTCTGGATTTCACCTCACTTTCTTGGTGACAAGGGTCATCATTACACACAGAGGAGTGCATGTGTACCCCCAATGGGAACACAGACAACAATAAAAACTTGACAGAGGGTCTAACCCTTTCCCACTCTATCCAATTAAAAAAAGTTTGGCTTTAGGTTTGGTTAAAGCAGAAGAGATGTCCCCCCAGCGCCTAGGGTGTCAGTCTTAGTGACAGGAAAAACAATATATACAAACCACAATTGTCATCTCATGCAGACCTCAAAATTTTGGACATTGTTATTTCTAAACTCTTTAATACCATTGCATCTACCGTGCTAAAACAAATAGAATTGCAGCATCTGCTTATGGTTTATCTACATGGCACAATCCTCAATAGGTCCACCAGGTGGCTCCCTTTTCACAGAAAAAAGAAGTAGCCTGGCCCTGTTCATGGCTATTTATCATAAAGGGTTCTATATAGTGTGGATTTTTCCTTTTCAGTTCTCTCCAAATAATGCTTACTATAATACTGTACACAGCCAGATTCCTCTATCAAAAACTGCCTAATAGTAGATGACTAATAAATCTGGTACTCCCTGTTTACAGTATCCACAGGTCTAATGTTAGACATTTTTTAGAGTTGTTTGCAGCAAGACACACACTATTGGAGTTAGTTCCTTATTATATTGGCCATGTAATAAAAAGGCAGGGTTACTGTGCTTGTCTGCCTGGATCTGTATTGTGTATATTAGAACAGCACCTGTTTAATAGGTCTTAAAGTGGTTGTAAACCCTTAAAAAAATTCTAAAAAACAAACAAACCTGCAAGACAAAGGCGTAATGAGCTAGTATGCATAGCATACCTACCTGAGATCGAAGCCCCCGCAGCGGTCCTCATTCACCGCTCCAGCAGCCGACATCTCTCGGGGGAGTTACTTCCAGGTATCGCGGCTCCGGTGCTGTGATGGGCCGGAGCCGCGATGACGTCACTCCCGCGCATGGCCTGGGAGCCACCGGTAACGGCACAGTACAACTGAAGCAACGGTTCGTATGTGCCGTTGCTTCAGTTTACTTAAGTGTTTATAGGCTTGCCTGTAGTATAAAGTGGTTGTAAAAGGTTTACAACCACTTTAAGAATGAATACATTGGTTCCTGTATTGGTTCAGCAGTTTTTCATCCTATAGAAGAACCGCAGTGAGTTTTTCTAAATTATTGTTTATTTCAGGGGTCTCCAAACTTTCAAAACAAAGGGCCAGTTTACTGCCCTTTGTAGCTAGTGAAAGTAGAAAATGCCCTGGCATTGTTAGGAGTAAACAATGCCATAGGCTTGGTGGTCAGTGCAAATAAAAAAAAAATACATAATTTTTGTCGGTGGGAGAAATAGTGTTCCATCGTTGGTGTCAGTGGGAGGAATAGTGCCCCATTGCTGGTGTTATTGGGAGGAATAGTGCCCCATTGCTGGTGTCAGTGGGAGGAATAGTGCCCAATTGCAGGTGTTAGTGGGAGGAATAGTGCCCCATTGCAGGTGTTAGTGGGAGGAATAGTGCCCCATTGCTGGTGTCAGTGGGAGGAATAGTGCCCCATTGCAGGTGTTAGTGGGAGGAATAGTGCCCCATTGCAGGTGTTAGTGGGAGGAATAGTGCCCCATTGCTGGTGTCAGTGGGAGGAATAGTGCCCCATTGCAGGTGTTAGTGGGAGGAATAGTGCCCCATTGCTGGTGTCAGTGGGAGGAATAGTGCCCCATTGCTGGTATCAGTGGGAGGAATAGTGCCCCATTGCAGGTGTCAGTGGGAGGAATAGTGCCCCATTGCAGATGTTAGTGGGAGGAATAGTGCCCCATTGCAGGTGTCAATGGGAGGAATAGTGCCCCATTGCAGGTGTCAATGGGAGGAATAGTGCCCCATTGCAGGTGTCAGTGGTAGGAATAGTGCCCCATTGCTGGTGTCAGTGGGAGGAATAGTGCCTCATTGCTGGTGTTAGTGGGAGGAATAGTGCCCCATTGCTGGTGTCAGTGGGAGGAATAGTGCCTTATTGCTGGTGTCAGTGGGAGGAATAGTGCCCCAACGGCCGGATAAAGGCTGTATATGGCTCGCGGGCTGCAGTTTGGAGTGTATATGGATGTGTATGAATCATTTACATCAAATGACCTGCTGTATAGAAGCTGTGTTAAGTAGCAATGAATGGGCACCATATTGCCCAACTGACATTTTCTCTTTTGGATTCCATACCCTTTGTACCTCTTTCCTCCCCAGTTGTCCCTCTTTTTGATCAGATGCAAAAAAAAAATGTTTAAGGGCTCATTTACACTTGCTTCGGCTTCAACACACATTAACGGCTAGTTTACACTTGCTTCAAAACAAGGCTTCGGATCGGCTTTGTTAAAGCTCCCTGAACGCTAGTCAAAGCTCCCGTCACTAAATAAAATGGTTAGCTTACAGTCCTGTTTACACCTTGCTTTTGCTTTGTTTCGGCTTCGCTTCAAAAATGATACCCACTGTCGCTTTAGTGGGTCTTCAAAGCCCCACCAAAGGCTCATCGAAGCACCAAGCAAAAGCAAGGTGTAAACAGGACTGTACGCTAACCATTTTATTTAGTGACAGGAGCTTTGACTAGCGTTCAGAGAGATTTAACAAAGCCTGTCCGAAGCCTTGTTTTGAAGCAAGTGTAAACTAGCCCTTAAAGCAGGATGGATAAAAATCAATGATTTTAAAAAAAAAAAATCAAATTTTTTTTATTTAAATCGGATTTTTTCTAATTATTATCAAATTCATTTTAATAAAATACTTTTGGAGTAAAAATCTAAAGATAGTTTTCTATTTAAGACACATTAATAATTGAGTTTGTTCGGCATGAAATTGAGCTTAGTTATGTAGTATGAGGCTGTATATTCTGCAATATTTACATTTTTGGTAAACTCGTTCAATGAATCCAAGCTCTGCAAGCTGAGAGAATATGCACTGCATTGATGCATTCACACAATTTCACAGTAACCATGAAATAAAACAAAGTTCAGGAATATTCTTTTATCCCATTGTTTTGCAAATCTATGTACACTACAAACTGTATGATTGAATCAGTTTGGATATCGCTGTTTTACTAACCTGATGGCTTACTAGTCTAAATAGGAAACCGTCATTTTGTTTGCAAATATTAAAGATTCTAACTACCAGCAAGAATGAGTCCTTACATTTAAAGAGCCCCCGTCATTTCAGATCCAGCATGGCAGCGCCAGTTAGCAGGCTTCCACTCCTGCTTTCGCCATGTCACAACCTTGTTGTATCACTGCCGCATCACCGGCCATCTCATTAAAGTGAATGGGATTGTCGGCGAGTCAACAGCGGGTCGGAGGAGGAGCCACTGCGGGACAGAGATGACAGTTGCTCTTTAAAAATTATGATTTAAATCGAGTTGAATTAAATCAAGCCTTTTTATTAGTGCTTTAAATCGTGATTTAAATTGTGATTTAAATCGACTTGATTTAAATCAAATCCACCCTGCCTTAAAGTATTACCCAACTTCAAGGAGAATTGTATAGGACTAAAGCCTTTTTATACACCCTCTAATTTATTGCATAGGTTATTTTGAACCAGATCTATAAAGAAAATACATTTTGTAATAATAATCACTGAGTTTAAAGTAGTTCTAAAGTCTAAACGTTTTAAACTTTAATGCATACTTACCTGGCTACTCTAGTGCTCTCCTTCTCTTCCTGGTCTCAAAGGAGACACAAGGAGCAGTGGGAGCCATAGGCTCCTTCTGCTGTCAGTCAAATCCTGTGAGGAGAGAGCAGGGGGCGTGGCTGAACCGTGCTGTGTGTGTGTCTATGGACACACATAGTCCAGCTCAGGAGTGGCATCTGAACAGAAAGCACGGCTTTCTGAGGGAAGATAGAGGGGAGAGTGCCAGTTGGGGACTCCATAGGAGGAGGTAAGGGAAGGATGAAAAAAATTTTTTAAATTATATTTTTCATGGTTTGTGGAATTAGGGCAGTGACAGGGCCAACTAAATTTGTTCTGCAGAAGGATGTCCCTTTTTTTCATCTGAAAAAATAATTGTCATAGTATGTGCCACGTTAAAATACACTCTCTCGCCTGTTTAGCGCCAATCCACATTTGAAAACAAGAATAACCTGGGTAGCATTTGGCCTTTTGCCAGTCTTGTGCTGTAGGCATACAGAATTTATGGAACTCTTTTTTTTTTATACACTGTCAATGTCAATAATCAAGCTGGCCAATTATTGGATAAATGTCATGAAAAAAGTGCAATCAGAAAACATCTCGTCTTCTATAAAGAAGTATCACTTTTTTTTTATAGTATTCAGTTCCCAATGGGACAAAGTACATGTATGTCCTATCTTCCTAGATTCCCTGTAACACAGGCTGTGATGTCAAACAAGGCGCCCCCCTCCCCTTGGCACACGCCCACTCAACCCCACAGCTAGCACCCAGATGGCTGCATAGCTAGTGAGCGGCTGTCTTTGACACCCAGCACATGCCTGGGGCAAGTACTGGCATGAGGAATGTATTTTCCAGGGCAATCTACAGTGCAGTCGTCTTTCCCCCACTGTGCTGTGTCATTGGTTGCTAGGACAGCTGGCTTGATGGTGCGTCTGCGTCTTCCACCCACACTAAAATGTTAGAGTCTCATTCACCAGTTCTTAAAGCCCAGTGTGCATGCGGCCTAAAGTACAAGTTCACTGTCTGAACTACTGAGGCACCCTTTGGTATCTAGAAACATTTGGCATGCATTTTTACAAGGTCAAACCCAAGTCCAATAAAAGTAAAATATCAGAGACTGTAGGGAGTTTCAGCCAGCTGATCCAAAATCCTGAAGCACATTGCAGAGGATAATTCTCCACAATTCAGCAGGTTTTTAATATGTATTTGCATACTGTTTCAGATCCATCAGCTCCACCTAAACCTACAATTGAAGCATCTGTGAAGTCATTTCGAGCTGGAGAGAATTTTGCTGTCACTTGCACTGTTCTGGGTGATCTGGACATTGGCGTAGATTTCACCTGGGCTTATCCCGGGCAGAAGGTAAGAGGCAGTCCTGGAATCATTGTTCTTGTGCTATATTACAAATGTTCTAGTGTTTACTTCTATCCTTATTTAAATAGATCATTTACCAACAATTCTATGCATATATTAATATGATTATTATTAATTTACATGATTTATATAACGCCAGCAGTTGTGCAGTGCATTACATAGGGAAGACAATACAGTTACAATACATTTCAAAAAAGGAGGGTTAGGAGGGCCCTGCTCGTGAGAGCTTACAATCTAAAGGGAAAGGAAAGTGATACAGAAGGCATTATTTTGTGAGGGAAGACCTGATGGAAAAAGTAAACTTTCAGTGGTTAGATGGTGGGGGTTTAGGCCTCCCGAGGAGATAACAGTTTTCAAGGATTGCCTGAAGGTGGATAGAGTAGGACATATAGCTAAGTGGGTTGGGGTAGAGGTAGGGAGAAGTTCTAGAGAAGTCCTGGAGAGAAACATGGGGGGGGGGGGGCTGCAAATGGGCTAAAGAGCAGGAACTCTTGGGAGGAGCAAAGAGGGCGGTTTAGGTAATATTTTGGGATAGGGTTGGTGATGCAGCTGAGGGCTATTTGTGGATGGCTTTGTATGCTTTTGTTAGATAGATAGATGCATAATATTAAAACTTCTATCTATCTATCTATCTATCTATCTATCTATCTATCTATCTATCTAATAATTTTTCAATAATCATTTTTTCTACTGTCCACCAATCTATTCATCCATTGTAAATCTCATCTGTTAGTATAAATCCCTAATTTCATTTCAGGCTGAACTAGAGACCAAGCTTGTTTTTTTTTCACTTGGGGAGAAGTAAAAACCTTTGCAAGACTTTTATTGCCATATGTGACTCCATTGTGAGATTTCCCCCCATTTTGGCTATATGACAACAAGACAAGAAATTAGGCAATAAAGGTCAATAGACAGCAATAAAAAAAAAAAAATCCAAGAGGTGCTGGAACTTAATACATTTTTTTTGTTTGTTTTGGATAGAGCAAAGAAGGGTTCAAACTCTTATTAGTTTTAATTTTTGTTGCCCATGTCCTGTTGGTGAGGCTTCCTTCCAATTTAGGATAATTGTCCAATTCTTCCCCAGTCTATTCAAAATATAAAAAAGATTTTCCTTTGTATATACTTTAAAATTAAAATCAGGCTTACAGTGTAATGTGCTTGAGTCAACTTGGACTGTTTTTCTTACAAGCAGATCATTTTAACTAAATCTTTTACATTTTTCGTGGAATTGAATAAAAATCTCTTTTTATAAGACTAGGCTATTGAAGAGTAAACAATTTAGTCAAATTTTGTATAGCTGTCTGTGACACTGTTGGGGTGATTCACCTCACTTCCTGCCTCTGTGACCTATGAAGAAATTAGGGGAACAGTTTTCCCTGTAACAGGAAGACAAACACAGAAGTAGTCACCTCAGAGGCTCTAGTCCAGTGATGGCGAACCTTTTTGAGCCAGAGTGCCCAAACTTCAACACAAAACCAACTTAATTTATTTAAAAGTGCCAACACTGAATTAAACCTGCCAGCGGCTCTGTACAGACGATGGGACTGATCAACCCTCTGAATGAGCCCTAAGGGACCAAAAACGTACGATTCTGCCCCAAAAAAATTTTTGGTGCTTTTTCAAATGATGGAACGCTCAGGTGTGGGCAAGGCCATAGATAGTAATGGGGTTCATCTTCATGAGCGTTGGTGCGTTTCATGAATTACGCAATCAATATACTATATATGTGGACCATGGCAACCTACATCCAAGATGGAAATGGTAATTACCTGTTGGTAAATAGAAGTGGCTTCTACTGGTGTCCTTCAATGCAAATCGCTGTGGTTTTTTTAATTGAGCATGGTGGATATTTCTGCTGCCCCAAATAGCAGCACTTTGGAGACCTTACTAAAGAAGCACTAAGAGACCTGGTACTCCCAACACCAGACACAAGCAAGCTTGACCCCCAGACTGAAAATCTGGGAGTCTATTTTCTCTGGTGAGTGGGGATACGAGAGGGAAGTGCGGCACACTGCACGGCTTGTTTACTTGAAGCACTTCAGCACAGTTTTGAGGGTTTTGGAGTGCCGAGTACTTTATATAAAATTTTGGACTATTGTTTTTTTTATGTGTTTTTTCATTGTCAGTCACAATTATTCATTTTGGACTGTATGCACTGTATTATTGTTTTTTTATTTTATTTTTTTGATCGCTGTGAATACAGCCTGCCTGGGGACCTAAATATGGCGCCAGACGCCTGCGCTCAGCACAGGGGATTACCGCGCATGCGCAGAGGTGGCTTCGGGACCAGCCGAGCCTGGAGCACATGTTGATGCCCAAACAGCTTGCGCCATGCATTCCAAGCCCACCGGTGCACACGCGCGGTTCCACCAATCCACAGACAGAATCCCCCAGATGGGGGGACTCCGGGTGTGACGGGTGGAGACAATCCAGCTCCACAGCGGAGACACTCCCCAATCCCCAGGTAACCAGCCAAGCAAAGGCAAAGTAACCACAGCCATGTGTAGGGGAAAATCGTGTGACATTATGCACTGATACATAAGGAGGAACACATTGATGTGCAGAAATACAGATGCCTATAAACAAATTCCGAGGTTCGGCTGCCAGGGGGTAGCGATCCGCGACTTAGCTTGTGTGCCCACAGAGAGGGCTCTCTGTGTCAGCTGTAGCACGTGTGCGATAGATTCACCATCGCTTCTCTAGTCCTTCATCATTTTACAGAAAAGTTGCATTGTTTCAATATTTTCTCCACTTCTGTTCCAACAGGAAACGTGGATACATTTGGTTTGGGTGCTAAGGTTTTCATAATCAGCCAAGTAATTAAAACTGTTGGTTATCTGATACTAAACATCCGCTGGAGATGCCAGCTCAGCTTTCTATCTTGCCGAGCTCTTGGTTTCATGTCAAGTGGCATGGTCCCCTAACCTCCTTCTGGATTCTCTTCAAAGAACTCATTTGTCAAGTTTTCAGTCCATTTTTTAGGTATTAGTTATGGTTTTTCTTACTGAGTTGCATTTAACCACTTCATCACTGGACACTTTCACCCCCTTCCTGCCAGGCCAATTTTCAGCTTTCAGCGCTGTCGGACTTTGAATGACAATTGTGCGGTCATGCAACACTGTACCCATATGACATTTTTTCTTTTATTTAAGACAGATAGAGCTTTCTTTGGTGGTATTTAAAAACCACTGTTTTTTTGTTTTTATTTTTTTGCTAAAAAAACAAAAAAAGAACAAAAAAGTTTGAAAAAAAAAAGTTTCTGTTATAAAATTTAGCAAATTAGTAATTTTTGTTCTCCACTGAAGTGCGCTGATGAGGCTGCACTGATCATCAGTGCCCTGATGATCAGTGTGCGGACAGCCTTGCTGGTAATCAGCACTCTTTTCCTTTCTTCACACAGACACAGCATGTTTTTTATGTTTTTTGTTTTGTTAGTTTTGAGACAGAATGGGGGAGAGTTAGACCTTCTAGTTCTTATTGCAGTTACTTGCCCAATTGGGGAGATTCACCCTTTTTTTGTACTGCTGATCATTATCACCATGAAACAAACTGAGGGGAAATACGAAAATGTTAGAGGTGTCCCCAGAATAAGAAGTGAAGGGACACCTGTTCTGAGGACAATTGTTAAACTTCTTGCTGCATGTCTGGGACAGAAAGTGAAGGGAAATTTCCCCAAAGGTACACAGAAAGCAAAAAAATAACCTGGCAGGGTTTTAAACCTACCTCACTCTATCCAAAGCATTACAAATGTTTTGGCTATACATATACTATAAATACTATACTTTTTACATTCAGTAATAAGAAAATTGTTGTACCCCCTTCTACAGATTGGCAGACCTCCTCATGTCCGAGAGAGCACTTCCCAGACCAGAAGAGGTGGCCAGTTGCTGCAAGAGTCCCAAAGTGTCTTGAGTATTGAGGAATCTCGAACAGGGGATGGCGGCACCTATACCTGCACTGCTCAGAACCTTCAGGGGAGCACCTCAGTGAGCACAAATGTTTCTGTCCTCTCTGCTGCTGCCTCGGCCAGAGCCAGAAACCAAGGATAATACCACAGGTCTTGTTTTACAAAGGTATAAGTCAGTAGACTAATGAGCTGATGGAACTTTGTGGACACCACAACCATGTGACTGCAAAATCAAAAATAATCCTTTGTGCGGTGTTGAAAAGACTGGTTTTTCAGCCTTATAGTATATCAGTCCCTAAAGACATGGCCTTGTATTAGTTACATACAGTAAGTGTATTAAAGTGTACATCCCATATTAAGTTACAGCTTTTCTGATCTATGATTCAAATTACAAGTATGCAAATCATTCTATTGTCAGTGACATATCACTAGAATCCTCTCCCGAGCAGAAACCACTGCTTAAAATACATGGAAACTAACTGGATCACATTTTGTTTGTTAAAGCACTGTGTATCAAACAAATCCAATGGTTTTTCTCCCATCTTTCATCCTCTTTTGCAGCTCAGTTCTGCAGATCTCTTCCAGTAAATACATGCACTCTCTCCAGCATCAACTGCATTACATTGTTCTGGACTAGTTTACTGACATGACAACATTGGACCATGCCTGCACAAAGTTTGTTGGCATTACTAACTGTAGTGGTGCAGATGGTTCCTATCTGTGCCTTGTGGTGAACTGCAATGCACCTGTGTTTAGGTGCGTTTGGAAAGGTTCATTGGTTTACCATTCAAAATGAATGGTACCACAGTGCACTGGCAATGGCGTGTTATTGTGCGTTGTGGTAATGTATGGTAAAACCAAGCATGGTAACTACTTCAGTGCATAGGTGTGAAGACGGCCTTAAACTGTTCCCACCAACCGGGCACATATATGCAGTAGCAAGGCACAAACTGGTTAAGGCCGTCTTCACTTCCTTCGCATTGCGGTATATCTCATTGCGCTCTCTGTGCGGAAAGCATGCTCATTACGTGCTCCCAGCATAGTGACCGAGCTGTCACGTACAGCTCCCTGTCACTGTTTACAATCAAGAGCTTCCAATCATGTGACTGCTATGACAGCCAATCACATGATCAGGAGGCCAACATTCAGAGCCCCCATAAAGAGCTGCTAGGCGGTGGCAGTGGCAAGGGGGTTAAAAAAGAACTTTAATAAGCACTATCTGCCCCTAAATTGGTCCATCCGTTTGTGAAAAACAGAGGCCTGGTTGACATGCAGATATACTTTAACAATTATTTATTTTTTGTGTTAGAGCTGAACTCCAGGCATAAACACTTTCATTGAAATATATTTCTCAACAGCTACAAAACATACAAATCAACTTTGTGTGCACCAGATGCCTTTGCACACTAAGATATTACTTTGTAAAAGGAGCAGTGATATCATCGTTTGGCTCAGTGTAAAAAACCAAGCTTCGATGGTGTGTTTGTCAAACGACAACGCATGTTTTGTTGTGAAAACGCAGCTAATGCTCCTAAATGCTGCTAGAAGCTGCTAAACCCTAAATATAAGATTTTTTTAATACAGTGTTTTCTGGCAAGGTAACTGGCGTTTTTTTAAAACACGATACATGTGGTTTATGCATTAGGTTTCTTGCATATGTGCCTGAAAATCTGCAAATTCCAATGTTTGGAGCCCTCCCTTCTACTTAGTTTGTCTAAACTGTCAAAGCTGGAGTGCTCTTTCTTATCTTCTGCATGGGCACAGACAATGCAGGACTTCCACTTCTTATTTATTTATGATCTTAAAGTGTACCTGTGATAGGACAAAACAAATAGAAAAGACATACTGACTGACTTATGCTGATACTCTGGTTTTAATACCGATAGAGTACCTAAAGTTGAAAAAGTGTGCAAATCTGGTACAGCAATGCCCCGTACACACGATCAGATTTTCCGACAACAAATGTTAGATGTGAGCTCGTTGGCGGAAAGTCCGACCGTGTGTATACTCCATCGAACATTTGTTGTCTGACTTTGTTGGCTAGCAGGTTCTCAAATTTTCCACCAACAAATGTTTGTTGTTGGACTTTGTACACAAGTTCGTCGGACAAAAGTCTGCACATGCTCGGAATAAAGTATGAGCCGGAGATATAACTAGCGTTTGTAATGGAGATATCACGTACGTCTTGTATGTCACTACGTTCGTAATTGTTGGTCAACATTTGTATGACCATGTGTATGCAAGACAAGTTGGAGCCAACATCCTTCGAACAAAAATTTGTCGGAAAGTCCGATCATGTGTACGGGGCATAAGTCAGAGAAAGGTACAATGTACTGATTTGCCTGCTTGTTGTGGGTCTGTGATTCAAAGTATAGCAAACAGAAAACAAGCTCAGAAGAGCACAGCAGCCTGTATGTTTCTTTGATTACAGATGTCGTGCCCACTAAAACACATCCCTACAAGGTGCCTAGGTGGACACCATATGATAATTATTGAACTTGGCGATTGGTTGCTCAGACACCGATCATTGCACCATGTGATATAATGTAGCACCCTCCTAGGTAGGTGATAGGATTAGATAAGTTAGTATTACTTTTAAATTTGATAAAATGGTACATTTGGTAAATTTAGCTGCCACACTGTAGTCAGTGTAGCTGAATTTATTTGGTAGGCAAAAGCATATTCTACTGTATCAGGTAAAGCCGTTCTCTGCTAGTAAGGTGCTGAAGAGCTTTGTCCACCTTATCTTCTACATAAAGGGACTCTGCTTTTGTGGCTCTAACTACTAAGCTGAAGTATATTGTTTGTTTCAAGCTCGGACTTATCCTGAAGAATACGCTCAGTTGTTCATAGTTCTTGTGTTTGGAGTGTCCCACCACTACCCTATCCAAGTTCTCCAAAAAAAAAACAAAAAAAAAAAACACCACAATAGAATAGGGGTATGTCTAAATCAGAAGACGGCTTTGAGCTCAGTAGATTTGTGGGCCAGCTGGTGTCATCGAGCAAAAGGGCACTTAAAACGGAGGCCTTTTGCTGGTGCCTGTTTTGATTTCTATGCATTCAAGTTTGTGTTGTCCAGCTACAGGTTTGCTTTAAATCTAGGCAAGCACGGGCAAATAAGTATTCTGAATGTTCGGCTTAAGATATCAGCTAACTTGCATATTAGGACTTCCCTCCCCTCCCCACTTGTGTCATACACACAACAGATGGTAAAATCACAAGCACAGCAAATATTTCAACATACAGTGGTGTGAACCAGCCAAGTAATTATTATTGGGTAATGTGTTTTTCAATGTATTATTAGCAAACAAAATGTAAGGGTGAGTTTAACCTAGAATTTGTTGTGATTTTTCTTAAAATATCCTGTTTTTTTGTCCATGCTGAGGAAATTATACAGAAAGTGATATTGAATGGGGACCACTTTTCTATCACACAAGTATGAGGAAAAGCAATCAACTCCCAAAAGCACAACTTGTACTAATTATTGAAGTTGATCACTATCTTCACACTCATGGGGGGGGGAGACACAGTTCCTCTTTAAGCTATATTTACACAGTGAGCCAACACAAAAGTTGTACAACTTCCGATCCGACTTTGCCCTGTGACTTAATTTCTGACTTCCATGCAACCTCAATTAACAGGATCCGACCATACCAGGGCCTTTGAGTTTGGTATTAATCTTGAGGGGGGGACCCCATGCCAAAATTGGTATGGATCTCAAGGGGAAACCCCATGCTGAAAAAAAAAAATGTCATGGGGTCCCCCCAAGATCCATACCAGGCCCTTATCCGAACATGCAGCCTGGCAGGTAAGAAGGGGGGGGGGGAATCAAGTGCCCCCCCCTTTTGGACCATACCAGGTCCATTCACATGGTAAACATGTGAATGGACCCTTAATCCTTGTACACACACTGAGAATATCAGACGAATGATCATCCAGGTTTTTTTGCATGCTAGTTTCATATCGAAAATAAAGAGGTTACTAAAGCTATGATAATTCTCGTACAACAGAATACAACTTCGGAAGTGATGTAACGTATTATAATGTATTCTTTCGCTCGAGCATGCATGGTCTTGATAACTATTTGTTTTCGGACGAATACTGTACTTATTAGTATGCGTTAGCGTTGTGTGCACAATTTTAAAAGGCCATGACTAAAGAAAAAAAAAAAAAAATTAGAAACGCTGGTTTATTGCACAGTACCATCCTCAGGTACAGAACTGTGAGCAGCGCAGTAGTGAGATCACCAAATCTGGTGAGACTAGCAAGAGTGTTTTAGATAATCTCGCTCAGCTGCATGAGGTTATGAGACTACAGAACCTGAGTGCCAAGGCACAGAAAATGCTCTGCCATTTCTTAGGAGGAGTTTAAAGAAAAATTTTAATATTAAAGGGTACCGCTTAGGCAAAATTGACATGTCCAGGTGTTCCCTAAAAAAAACAGCAAATCTTTACTTTACCATAACGGTGGCTTGTGATTGTCATCATGTAGGACGTTTAAAGGATAAGTTCACCTTTTGTAACATGTTACATCCATTGCATATTATATTATATATTTGGATAATAAATTGATAAGGACCAGTATTCAGAAGGATAAAATTAATTTATTAAAAAGGCATTTGGGAAATGGAAATTGTACAGTACATCAGATAGTGGAAATGTCATTATGAAAATGTATACAGAACAATTTCAATCAAGACGAGAGTTTCCTGCCTCTGAAGTATCCTTTAAATGTTACTATTGAAAACACAAGTATGGTTCACAAAGAACAGTGCTTTACCATGTATACTAATAGTAATGCCAAGTCCTACAAGCGAAATGGACTAAATAGAGACACAGACTGAGAGATATTTTAAAGCTGCCATTGCTGATCCCCTTCTGAAAAAGGTAATTGCTGGTGTCTAGCTTCAGTATTTTCTTAGACCTCGCCATAGAACAAGAATGCAGATGAGCAAAGTCAGAGTGAAATCAGAGCTCCTAATCTGCATACTATTTCCAGGTTAGTGACACAGATGTATGCATTAGCGTTGTCACCAGGAAAATTGGATTTTTAGATTGGAGGATCCGCAATGGCAGCTTCCATACGGCCTCAGGTGGAGTTCCTGTGCACTAAACTGACATTTCAAACAATGTTATCAGCTTTCCCAGCTGTCTATGTGAATTACAGAACACCTCTACCCTATGAAGTTGAGATGAAGACAGGGAGGTGTGTGTAGTCCGAAAATCAGAAACGTAGCCTTGGGTGATAACTCTGTGGGGCTCCATAGATACAGTGTAGTAAACATTGTCACACTGAGACAAGACTGTAGCCATCACATTTAAGGAACAAACAATAAAGAAAAATAATTCCAGCGCCACAATTCTGAACTATATGACAACACTGGAGATAGATGCTGCTGTACAAAACCTGTTAAAGCTTGGTGTAGTGGATGCAAACACCAAAGGGAACAGCACAAATACCTTTATTATGCAAAAAAGGTAAACCATTGTTTTGTATATTAGAGGGGTTTGTTCTGTTGCCTTTAATTTTTACATCTAAGAAACGGTAAGCTGCAAATTACATTTTAGGTATACTATAACAGCTTTTATTATTGGAAATCTTTCTTATTTACACTTCCTAATGCCTAGATATGGTTTCATGAATCTAGTTAATCACCCAATGACAGCCGTTTCCATGGTGCAACTAAACAAATCATTAGCACAGCAAACATTTCACACTGCGGTGGTGCAATATCCCATAAAAAGTGACATTCTTTATTACATAACGTGCTTGCTATGAGTCGCCATTGACATAAAGTGCTCTAAAAGTGCTCTATCGGGGTTTTCCACCACCTACAGCATTCAGCAGAAACCATACTGTACAGGGTGCTCAATGTGACTGAATAGGAGGATGGTGTTGGGTTGCTGTAAAGACCATTTATATGCTTTAGAACTTCTAGAGAATCAAAAACAGAATACAGTATGCCCACAGAGCTATAATAAGGCACTGGGATTCATTAACTGAAAAGGAGAGGCACTGACAGTATGATGATTGAAGTGACATTTCCACTATAACACTTGTCAGTTTATATCAGTGTTGTCAGTTTACCTGGTAACAGTTACTACAGCTACCTTGTATTGTACATACATGCAAAAATATCTATTTGGGGTTTGAAGGCCAAGTGTACATTTGTGATAAAAACAAACACTTTGCACGTCCTGGTTAATTCAGTGGCAAGAGCCTTAGCACAGTTTCTATACTGCATATGTATTCAATGAAGTGTAGAAAAGAAGATGTGCTGAGGCAATAGGGAAAGTCAGGACAAGCTTTCTAGGGTTATAGGTAATAAGAAATTCATCCTTTTAGATGTGCATATTTACTACCAGCCGATCATGAGCTAGTGAGTATACATACTGCATCTTAAGTATGATCCGATATGCCTCTTGATACTAGTCAGTGGCGGCCTGTCCATAGGGGGCACAGGGGCGTCACCCCCTTAATCCATGCTCCCAGCCCCTAATCTACATGCAGGGTGCCGGATGCATGGATTCCAATGTTTTTTTTTAAGCAAATGATTAGAGCCTGAGGTTCCAATTGGCTTCAAAAAAGGGTGGGGTCGGGGGGCAGAGCACTGAGCCCACCCAGTTGTGTGACAGAAGCGAATTAATATTCGCTATTGTCTTCCCGATTCTCCTCCTGGCCAATCAGGAAGTGGGTCATGAGACCTGATTGGCCAGGGGTCTCAGGACCCACTTCCCGTTCGGCCGGGAGGAGAAGCAACGGCTCCAGAGTGAGGTCTCCAGGGATGGCTCACCCGCAGCCACATCCAGCACTCCCCGGCTCGGACAGTGGAGGGAGGAAGAGGGGAGATCAGAGCGTCATCCCGGCCAGGACTCGTGCAGTTGGTTTGCATCACCCCCCCCCCTTCCCCCCCAAATAGCACCAGCCGCCACTGATACTAGTCCCTATAATGAGTCCTGTGTAGGAAATGTGAAATGGCAGGTTCATCGCTGACCTCCTACTGTACATCCATATTTGCACACTTGCTTAACTGCCCCGATTGTACCAAATAAACTAAAGCTTTTGATAGGGTGCTTATGCTTTGAATAATAACTTTACGGATTGCTCCAGTGTGCAAAAGTATAGCAAATTCAAGTCTACAAGTTTTCATACATGGACCACTGGAACATTAAGATTACCTATGACTTCATATACAGTCAAACCTGACAAAGTTTTTACAGTTAGGGCTCTTTCACAAAAGCTGTGGTCTATAGAGAGCATTCTGCATTTGAATTGCTCTACAGAAAGCATTTGACAGATGGTGAGGAGGGATTGCATCGCCTCCAGCTTTTAACACTTGGATCATTGGAACTTGCGTGCGGCAACAGTGTGCACTGCATGCAGTTGTGGGGTGCTTCTAGAGCACCCCCATTCAGTTGAATAGGTCACATTCCGTGGGCGCTTTGTCTTATGAAAGCAACAGGGGGTATAATTCCTGCTGCGGACATGAAGGAAAGCATCTCAGCCGCAGCATGCGTACACCTTTGGCTGCTGCCTCTGCAGCTAAAGTGCAGCTCAGCCACAGGGTTTTACCGCCTCCCCCAAACGTTACTGTGAATGAGCCCTTAGACAGTTACACTGGAAGCAAGCATTATTGGTGTATGGAGAGCTGATATAAGTGATTCAACTTGATTCACACAGAACTAAGAGAAGAAAGGAAATTTATCAAAACTGGAGCAGCTGTGCATGGCAACCAATCAATTCTATCTTCAGTTTGTTCAGTTAGTGGTTGCAAACCTCAGACATGAAACATGAACAAAGCATATCCCTCTATAGTGTGTACTTATCTCAATTAAGAGCAGTAAGTGTCATTTCTGTCTGCTGCTTTGTTCCTCTGCTATCAGCATGAATCACTTCTGACAAGTTTTCCTGACACCAAGAGAAAAAAATGTGACAGGGGAGGGCACTCCAGCTGATTGACAGCCTCAGCTCTGTTCATGTGTACTGTGTGAAGGGTGTGTGTCCCTTCCCTCCAATCAGCTCTCAGAGCTCCCCTCACTGAGCTCTGCAGAGTAACTTCAGCTCTCTGCCATTTTTTTTTTCTCACAATTCACATGATCTTTATAAATTCAGGACTTTGAACGTATGTAGAGAAGACAAAACCACAGATAAACAGATACAACTTCACCACTTCACTGGGTATATATAAGGGTTTACAACCACTTTAAGCTTTGAAGATGGACGATAGAAG
The DNA here is from genome assembly GCF_042186555.1 of Aquarana catesbeiana. Lineage (NCBI taxonomy): Eukaryota > Metazoa > Chordata > Amphibia > Anura > Ranidae > Aquarana > Aquarana catesbeiana. The sequence continues at coordinate 503,602,546 of NC_133326.1, read as the reverse complement.
CCGATAGGTTGCTAAGCACAGCTGCTCCAGATTCTGGCTGCAGTTTTCTTAAATTCCCCTCAAGGAGTTATAAAAGAATATATATGGATGGTCAAGAGAAATCCCTAGTGTTTAAACTCTTATATTACACCATTTGAATATATAATCCAATTCAGTGGGGGGGGGGGGGGGGGGGGGACACCCGCAAGATTATGAGACATCAACTATATATTCAAGCATGCTTGAGCATGCTGGGAGTGGGGTTTTAATAAAATCCACAGGCTGTCCCTTGACAGAAACAGAAATAAAATAGAATGCTACCCATACAAAAAAAATAAAATAAAAAAAAATAAAAGTGCTCACAACACACAAGCATGGCTAAAACTACAGTAAGTATAAAAATATATACATCTGTGACTTTTCAGGACTGGTGATGTGAAAAATGAAATTTAAGGGTTAGTTCACCTAATCAGATTGCAAATTTTTAGGTTCTCCAATAGATTCGATAACCCAGTAATCCTAATAAAACTCTTCAATATTCTCTTTCAAATGCTCTACATGGGCACATCTTAAGCTGAGTGTTATTGTCACGTACTTCCAGCTGGGCTGTCCAAAATACTATATAGAGAATCCAGCATTGGTCAGGGGCTATACATTAAAGGGGGGGGGGGGGGGTACAACTGAAATTTCAGGAAAGAGAGGAGATCTTGATGTGGCCAACCTAGAAGGAGATCAAGCCTGCAGGAGTTAAATTTAAATGTTCATTGTTGGATGGACAAAGTGGGGCTGATTTACTAAAACTGGAGAGTGCAACATCTGGTGCTTCCAGGTTTTATTGTCAAAGCTAAATTGAACAAGCTGAAGTTGGAAGCGGATTGGCCAATACACAGAGCCGCACCAGATTTTGCAATCTCCAGTTTTAGTAAATCAACCCCAGTATGTCCAAAGAAATACATTTTTTCTTAATTGTAGATAGAGTGGGGGAGGGGTTAAGAATTGCTGTTGTATTTTACTAAAGATTGGGTCTCTTTTGGAGAGAAGTCCCATTCTGTCCTGGGAATAACAGTTTTACCAGATGGACGGCAAATCAATGACTGGAAGCTGGTAAGGGTTTCAGCCTCCCCCTCTTAAATGGAAAAAGAAGCAAAGTTATTTTGTCTAATTGCAGTTAAAGATTTAGCCTCACCTACCGCTGGCGAAACCATTGTCACCGGGACAGGAAGAAAGGGGTAATCTCTAACAGAACCCCAGAAAGTAGTAACGACCTGACCAGGGTCCCAAACAATCAAAACAACATTTTTAGGTGAAACATATGATTTCAGTTTTAAAACAACGATTTTGCTTAGAGGAAGTGTCCTGTTGTCAGTCATGGATACCATAAACATGTATATACAGTTTCAATAATTAAAACAATAAAATAAATATGAATTGTTTCCACGAGAGGAAGCTTCTTGCATGTTTTAGGCTATCAGTATTGCCTTGGTCTTCTACATAAAACAAGGATTTTGACCCTTTGTCCATGAATTGAAGACTTCTTTCTCCTAGGTAACTTTGATGGAGTCCTGTGTTGTTATTGGCAGAGAAAAAGGGGACGGGCCATCCCCGTTCACCGTTCGGTAAAAGTGCTGTTCTTTGTCACGCTGTAGCTGTTCATGAAGCTGTTTCTCCTTTTCTAGGGACACTTGAGCATTCAGCAGCTCCTCTGTCAAACGGCTGCAATAAATCAGAAGCAGAGAATGAAACAATGATGCGCACACGAGTACAGTATGTAGGGAATGCTACACAAAAAAAGTATAAGGATTTTGGAGGTCACAGATACTTTCAGCAGGAAGTTACATTTAGGTTCCGTTCACATTAGTGTGAATTTAAAGTCGCGCAGTTTCAAGTGCAACTTTGATCTAACTCTCTGGCACTCAAGTCGCATCAAAGTAGTGCAGGAACCTTTTCAAAGTCCCGTAGATTGGAACCAGGTGCTATTGAAATCAACAGGCTGCAACTTGCCATGTGACTTTGTGTCCAAATTCGCATGACAAATCACACTAATGTGAACAGAGCCTTAACCCCTTCCCTCCTGCCCTGATGTCTCTTTAAACGTTGTAAAACTCCCAGGGGGGCAGGAAGGATTTGCAATCATGTGACCACTGTCACTGTGGTCACATGATTGGCAGTTAGTCCTGCCAGCTACCAATCCTTACCATGGACCAATAGCTGACTTTGACCTCTCTGTCTTTGTGCTGAGAGTGCATAGTGATAACGCTCTCAGCACATAAACATCAGTCGCCCAGTGACACATAGGTGCAACGTGTGGGCATTAAAGTCCACCCTTTTGCTGCCACACATGTGTGTTTGATGGTTGTATAGGGGTTAAAGCGGGAGTCCGGCGACCAATCTTTTTTTTTTTTTTTTTTTTTAGGTCATTGAGACACTTTGCTAACCCCAAAATAATACTCACAGTTTGGGTGTAATATTTCCGCCTCTGTCTGTTTTCGTACTGAAGAATAACTTAAAAAATGTGATGCTGGCTGTTTCCATCTTGCTTGTGGGCATGTGAAGCCCACAAGCATTGATTTCCTGGATGTGGTGAATGCTGTTCATTCACAGATTGTTCACGCGCATGATCATTGTTTTCGCACTGAATCTTGGGAAGCCTGACACTAAGCTCCCAGGAGACAGTGCGGCGCCGGGGAAAGGCAATAACCACGCCTACTCCCATGGGAGGAGAGACAGGAAGTGCCACAATAAAGTACAATATAAAAGGTAATTACAGCGATAAAAAATTTTTTTCGTGCAGCATTTGAACATCTATGCAATTAACTGAAGTGGGTAAGATTAAGTTAAAGATTTGAGTGGAACCCCGTTTTAATAAGCTTTTCTTTTTTTTTTTTTTTTTTTTTAGTAAAGCATAATAGTCCCAGTTTCAAAGTGGAAGTAAAACAATTGAAACAATATTTAAAGGTTTACTGCAATCATAAAGGCAATTCTACTAGTGTAGTTATTCCAAGGCTTTGGGCATTATTCAATCATCCATCAGCAAATTTAATGTAGAACAGGTAAAACAAAACAATTGCATGAATAATGCAGTCTGTCACTACATTAACACAGTGGATTTTTCTTCTGTAAAACAATTTTATTATCTGTTGATCCTGCCAGCAGATCTGTTATCTTTCCACTTCCCATGTTACAGTGACAAATATTTTATATTAAAACCACATGAACAAAGCTAACAATTGAAAGCACATCTATCAGTGTTATATGGTTTGTTCCAACCCCAGTAACAAATTTTTAGTGGACAGCTTGACCTGTTAAAATAGGTGGAAAAATAACCAATATACTGGCTGACTGGCAGATGGAGGGTTTCAGCAATAGAGGCAGTGTTGTCAATCCAAAAAGCAGTGGGCAGGACTAGGTGTGGCCAGGTGCTTTTTGACAAGCTACAGGCTTGTGAATTAACAGCGACATCACTGATTGTCATGTCCTCTGCAACATTTATTCACCCCACTGTAGTACAAGCAGGCACAGCCTACATGAGAGTGGCAACTCTGCTCTGAATTTGGGAGCAGTGCAGCATTGTTAGCACACCAACACAGGAAGCTGAAGTGAACTTCAATGGCAGGATCAACAGGTATTTGTGGGACCTTGCAGGAGTTTGAAAGAAAATGTTAAGCACAGATGAATTTATAATTAAGTGCTTCTGCACACAGTTCCACCTAATGACTAGTGTGTAGCTTACATCGTCATTGCTGTCTGGTTCTGGGCCTGGGCTTGTAAGGCTTCAATCTCCTGCTGAAGACTCTGTACTTTCTCCTCCAGTATGACATTCCTGTCCATCTACCATAAAAACAGAAAGAAATCATCATCAGTAAAAGTAAAGTCCAGGGTGATAAAAGCCATACATCAGTATAAATATTCAGAAAAAGCAATGGTATGAAACCAAGGTAAGCTTTAGCTTGCCAGCTGCTGTGGAACTACAAATCTCACCATATACAAGCGACACTCGAAAAATTAGGATATCATGCAAAAGTTAATTTATTTCACTAATGCAACTTAAAAGGTGAAACTAATATATGAGATAGACTCATTACATACAAAGCAAGATAGTTCAAGCTGTGATTTGTCATAATTGTGATGATTATGGCTTACAGTTCATGAAAACCCAAATCCACAATCTCAGAAAATTAGAATATTACATGCAATCAATAAAACAAGGATTGTACATAGAACAATATCGGACCTCTGAAAAGTATAAGCATGCATATGTAATCCGTACTTGGTTTGGGCCCCTTTTGCAGCAATTACTGCCTCAATGCGGCGTGGCATGGAAGCCATCAGCCTGTGGCACTGCTGAGGTGGTATGGAAGACCAAGATACTTCAATAGCAGCCTTCAGCTCTTCTGCATTGTTCGGTCTCATGTCTCTCATCTTTCTCTTGGCAATGCCCCATAGATTCTCTATGGGGTTTAGGTCAGGCGAGTTTGCTGGCCAATCCAGCACAGTAATCCCACAGTCATTGAACCAGGTTTTGGCGCTTTTGGCAGTGTGGGCAGGTGCCAAGTCCTGCTAGAAAATGAAGTCAGCATCCCCATAGAGCTCGTCTGTGGAAGGAAGTATGGAGTGCTCCAAAATCTCCTGGTAGACGGCTGCGTTGACCCTGGGCTTAATGAAGCACAGTGGACCGACACCAGCAGATGACATGGCTCGCCAAATCACCACAGACTGTGGAAACTTCGCACTGGACTTCAAGCATCTTGCAGTGTGTGCCTCTCCATTCTTCCTCCATACTCTGGGTCCTTGGTTTCCAAATGAGATGCAAAATTTGCTCTCAATAGAAAAGAGGACTTTGTACCACTGAGCAACAGACCAGGTCTGTTTTTCTTTAGCCCAGGCAAGACATTTCTGACGTTGTTTGTTGTTCAAGAGTGGCTTGACATGAGGAATACGACATTTGAAGCCCATGTCCAGGATCCGTCTGTGTGTGGTGGCTCTTGATGCACTGACTCCAGCCTCAGTCCACTCCTTGTGAAAGTCCCCAACACTTTTGAATGGCCTTTTCCTGACAATCCTCTCCAGGTTGAGGTCATCCCTGCTGCTTGTGCACCTTTTTGTTCCACACTTTTCCCTTCCACATAACTTTCTATTAATGTGCTTTGATACAGCACTTTGGGAACATCCAACTTCTTTTGCAATTACCTTTTGAGGCTTTCCCTCCTTATGGAGGGTGTCAATGATGGTTTTCTGCGCAACTGTCAATTCAGCAGTCTTTCCCATGATTGTGATTCCTACTGAACCAGACTGAGGCTCCATTCACACTAGCGCGTTTTTTGATGCATTTTGCAGAAATGCATGGGAATTTTTTAACATGGGTTCCATATGGAACATGTTCACATCAAAGCATTTTTGTACCTCTGCGTTTTTGGAAAGGGTCAGGGACTTTTTTTCATGCAAAATGCAGCGTTTTTCATGTAATAAAATTCAATGGACCAGCATCAAAAAAGCAAGTACAGCATCTTTACAGTTTTTTTTTTTTTTTTTTAGACCGTATACAGTCTAAAAAAAAAACAAAAAAAAAAAAAAAAACACAACGCAAAACACAGCAAAAACACAGTAAAAACGCTGCTCAAAAACGTGGCAAGCATCACAAAAAACACTGCAGAAGCGCTCAAAAGCAACATGCATAGATGTGAATCGAGCCTGAGAGACCATTTAAAGGCTCAGGAACCCTTTGCAGGTTTTATGGCTTAATTAGCTGATTAGAGTGGAACACTTTGAGCCTAGAATATTGCACCTTTTCACAATATTCTAATTTTCTGAGATTTTGGATTTGGGGTTTTCATGAGCTGTAAGTCATAATCATCACAATTATGACAAATCATGGCTTGAACTATCTTGCTTTGCATGTAATGAGTCTATCTCATATATTAGTTTCACCTTTTAAGTTGCATTAGTGAAATACATGAACTTTTGCACAATATTCTAATTTTTTGAGTATCGCCTGTATCTCCAGCAACCTTCTTCATGCAAAGCAGAAAGTTAAAAATGAGCAAACAATAAAAGCAAAGGATGGAGTTGCTTCAGATGAAAATCATACAAGCAAAAATACTAATGCCCTTTACTCCATTTTTGTAAATGGCCAAAATGAAAGAGCTTGGCTAATGCTATGGCCTCTGACCGCTAAGCCTGTGCACCGATTGTGTTGCATAACTTTCCTATTGAAGTACTGTAAATCTAAGCTTTATTATAACGCTTGGGTATTTTTAACCTCCCTCATCTAAGCTGAGCGGAGCAGGCAGATGACAGGTCTGTGTCCACTCTGCAAATGCAGAACAGACACGGGCACAGCCCGCTTTACTCTATGGGCCCTCCAATCCGATCAGACAGAAGGGGACAGGATCCCCTTCTGTCTTTATAAGCAGATCGGATTGGAGATAGGGGGATGTAAACGAACACAAGTCCATTTACATCTGCCGCTCTATAGAGGTGAATGCAGACATAGTTTGAGTCCGCATGAAAAACGGACATGCGGACCCGATCAGACCAATCATGTGAAAGGGGCCTAAGGCTGCTTTCACACTGATGCACTGCGCTACCTGCACTTTAAAGCGGAGGTTCACACAAAAACTGAACCTCCGCTTTTCGGAACCCTCCCCCCCCTCCGGTGTCACATTTGGCACCTTTCAGGGGGGAGGGGGGTTCAGATACCTGTCTAAGACAAGTATTTGCACCCACTTCTGGGCATAGACTTCCACGGGAGTCTATGCCTCTTCCCATCCCGCCGCGCTGTTTGCTGGGACACACACGGGTCCCAGAGACAGCACGGACCATTCAGATTGTGCTGCGCAACTCGCGCATGCACAGTAGGGAACCGGGAAGTGAAGCCGCAAGGCTTCATTCCCTGATTCCCATATCGAAGATGGCGGCGGCAGCATCTGAGAACCGAGGGACGGTTCGGCTTTGGGTGCCGACATCGCTAGACCCTGTGACAGGTAAGTGTCCATATTTTAAAAGTCAGCAGCTGCAGTATTTGTAGCTGCTGACTTTAAAAAAAAAAAAAAAATTTCGCGGGACTCCCTCTTTAACCACTTCAGCCCCGGAAGGATTTACCCCCTTCCTGACCAGAGCACTTTTTACAATTTGGCACTGCGTCGCTTTAACTGCTAATTGCGCGGTCATGCAATGCTGTACCCAAACAAAATTTGCGTCCTTTTCTTCCCACAAATAGAGCTTTATTTTGATGGTATTTGATCACCTCTGCGGTTTTTATTTTTTGCGCTATAAACGGAAAAAAGACCGAAAATTTTGAAAAAAAATGATATTTTCTACTTTTTGTTATAAAAAAAATCCAATAAACTCAATTTTAGTCATACATTTAGGCCAAAATGTATTCAGCCACATGTCTTTGGTAAAAAAAATGTCAATAAGCGTATATTTATTGGTTTGTGCAAAAGTTATAGCGTCTACAAACTAGGGTACATTTTCTGGAATTTACACAGCTTTTAGTTTATGACTGCCTATGTCATTTCTTGAGGTGCTAAAATGGCAGGGCGGTACAAAACCCCCCCAAATGACCCCATTTTGAAAAGTAGACACCCCAAGGAAATTGCTGAGAGGCATGTTGAGCCCATTGAATATTAATTTTTTTTGTCCCAAGTGATTGAATAATGACAAAAAAAAAAAAAATTACAAAAAGTTGTCACTAAATGATATATTGCTCACACAGGCCATGGGCATATGTGGAATTGCACCCCAAAATATATTCAGCTGCTTCTCCTGAGTACGGGGATACCACATGTGTGGGACTTTTTGGGAGCCTAGCCGCGTACGGGGCCCCGAAAACCAATCACTGCCTTTCAGGATTTCTAAGGCGTAAATTTTTTATTTTACTCCTCACTACCTATCACAGTTTTGAAGGCCATAAAATGCCCAGATAGCACAAACCCCCCCCAAATGACCCCATTTTGGAAAGTAGACACCCCAAGCTATTTGCTGAGAGGCATGGTGAGTATTTTGCAGCTCTCATTTGTTTTTGAAAATGAAGAAAGACAAGAAAAAAAATTAAAAAATTTTTTTTTTCTTTTTTCAATTTTCAAAATTTTGTGACAAAAAGTGAGGTCTGCAAAATACTCACTATACCTCTCAGCAAATAGCTTGGGGTGTCTACTTTCCAAAATGGGGTCATTTGGGGGGGGGGGGTTGGGTTGTGCCACCTGGGCATTCCATGGCCTCTGAAACTGTGATAGGCAGTGAAGAGTGAAATCAAAAATTTACGCCCTTAGAAAGCCTGAAGGCGGTGCTTGGTTTTCGGGGTCCCGTACGCGGCTAGGCTCCCAAAAAGTCTCACACATGTGGTATCCCTGTACTCAGGAGAAGCAACAGAATGTATTTTGGGGTGTAATTTCACATATCCCCATGGCATGTTTGAGCAATATATCATTTAGTGACAACTTTGTGCAAAAAAAAAAAAAAAAATTTGTCTCTTTCTCGCAACTTGTGTCACAATATAAAATATTCCATGGACTCGACATGCCTCTCAGCAAATAGCTTTGGGTGTCTACTTTCCAAAATGGGGTCATTTGGGGGGGGTTTTGAACTGTCCTGGCATTTTATGCACAACATTTAGAAGCTTATGTCACACATCACCCATTCTTCTAACCACTTGAAGACAAAGCCCTTTCTGACACTTTGTGTTTACATGAAAAAATTATTTTTTTTTTGCAAGAAAATTACTTTGAACCCCCAAACATTATATATTTTTTTAAAGCAAATGCCCTACAGATTAAAATGGTGGGGGTTTCATTTTTTTTTTTTCCACACAGTATTTGCGCAGCGATTTTTCAAACACATTTTTGGGGGGAAAAAACACACTTTTTTAAATTTTAATGCACTAAAACACACTATATTGCCCAAATGTTTGATGAGATAAAAAAGATGATCTTAGGCCGAGTAGATGGATACCAAACATGACATGCTTTAAAATTGCGCACAAACGTGCAGTGGCAACAAAATAAATACATTTTTAAAAGCCTTTACAGGTTACCACTTTAGATTTACAGAGAAGGTCTACTGCTAAAATTACTGCCCTCGATCTGACCTTCGCGGTGATACCTCACATGCATGGTGCAATTGCGGTTTACATTTGACGCCAGACCGACGCTTGCGTTCGCCTTAGCGCGAGAGCAGGGGGGGACAGGGGTGCTTTTTTTTTTTTTTTTTTTTTGCTTTTTTATCTTAATTTTTAAACTGTTCCTTTCATTTTTTTTTAAATCATTTTTATTGTTATCTCAGGGAATGTAAATATCCCCTATGATATAGGTAGTGACAGGTACTCTTTTTTGAAAAAATTGGGGTCTATTAGACCCTAGATCTCTCCTCTGCCCTCAAAGCATCTGACCACACCAAGATCGGTGTGATAAAATGCTTTCCCAATTTCCCAATGGCGCTGTTTACATCCGGCAAAATCTAAGTCATAAAATGCTCATAGCTTCCGGTTTCTTAGGCCATAGAGATGTTTGGAGCCACTCTGGTCTCTGATCAGCTCTATGGTCAGCTGGCTGAATCACCGGCTGCATTCTCAGGTTCCCTGTTGAGACAGGAGAGCCAGAGAAAAACACGGAAGACGGTGGGGGGCATTCCCTCCCACTGCTTGTAAAAGCAGTCTAGAGGCTAATTAGCCGCTAGGATTGCTTTTACATGAAAGCCGACAGCGGGCTGAAAAGAATGATACCAAGATAATACCTAAACCTGCAGATATCATTCTGGTATAACCACTCAAAGTCGTGAATGGCGTACATGAAGACAAAAAAAAGGTTAACAATAAAGCACAGTAAAGTATAAAAAATTGCATACCTGAAAAGCAAACATGATAAAACATAATAACAATAAAACATTGCAGAATAGAATACAGTAAAAAAGAGCAGAACAATAGAGAGAGAATAGAGAGAGAGAGAGAACAATAAAACGATAACTATTTTTTTTTTTATTTCATATTTTTTTTTTGTGTTTTTTTTTTTTTTTAAACACTGTTTTTGTAACTGTAACTTTTATAACTGTAACCGGTTCCAGGTTCGGGTCTCTCAAAATGCGATGGCATCTTGGGAGACCCTGTGAAAGTGTGCCTAGTCTGTGCAATGCTGTACCCTACGCTAATACTCAACTAGTGTATGGTAGCGTTCAAAACATTCACCAATGCAAAGACCAGGATTGTCAGGACAGGAGGGACAATAATAGTGGGTGTCACGCCTATATCCGCGCTTGCTGCAGACACGACATTTTTTTTGGGGGGTTCGTTGGGTAGGGGTACTCGGGAGGACATAAGGAAAATGCCTCTCATGCAGCCGACTGCATTTGGTTGGGGATGTGAATGGGGGAAGTACGGGCGCTGCAGAAGTGGTGGGTTCCCAATTATTAGGATTGGCGAATGCAGCAGGAAGGGCACTATGGGCACGACGGGCCTGTGTTTGTCTTCTTCTTGGTGGCAGCGGGACACTACTCACCAGCTTGAACTGCATTTATGGGACTCGCCACGTCACCAAGTGTTACTGCAGTGCTGGTTTGACTACGACCGGGGTGTACTAGGCCGCTGGTGCTTGCCAGTTCACCAAAACGCTACCAAAAAAACTGTTAGCGATCGCAGGGATCAGGCCTGACTCTGCGAACGCTGCAGTTATGCGTTTAGTGTTTTGTAATTGTCAGTGATCGATCGATACTGCACTTGGGTGGGCTGGGCTGGGCCAGGCGGAGGGGCAAAACGCAGGTGCTAGCAGGTATCTGGGCTGATCCCACTAACATTGCATTTTTGGGAACCCTAAACTGCTGGGGACGCTAGTATAGATCTGATCAGATCAGATATTGATCCGTTCAGATACTATACCACTAAGGGAGGTGTATGCTGCGTGCATGGGTGTTAGCGGTACTGGCACTAACCTGACGCTGCCTGAGGCGACGCATATCACCGCCGGGCGATCAGGGGGCTAAACCTTTATTCGGTAATAAACGGCGGGTGCCCTGACACTATAAAAAATAAATGAACTAACCAGCGTCACCTATACGGTGATCACTGGTGAAAGGGTTAACTAGGGGGCAATCAAGGGGTTAAAACCTTTATTAGATAGTATATGGGGGTCCCTGTCGCTATAAAACGCTGACGGCGAACCTAAATATTTACCTCCCTGACTAGCATCACCTGTGTCACTAATACAGCGATCAGAAAAATGATCGCTTAGCGACACTGGCGACAGGGGGTGATCAAGGGGTTAAAACTTTATTAGGGGGGGGGGTTAGGGGGGTATCCTAGACCTAAAGGGGGCTAACCCTAACTGCCCTACCACACTGTCACAAACTGACACCATGCAGTAATCAGGAAAAAAAAAAACTGCTTGGTGTCAGTGTGACGGGGGGGGGGGGGGAATCGGGGGGTGTAATGTGTGCCTGGCATGTTCTACTGGGATGTGTAGTGTGTTGGTGCACTCACATTTCAGTCAGTCTTCTCTCCTCGGCGCCGGAACGGAAAATACCGAGCCGAGGAGAGATGACGTCACATCCCCTGCCTCTGTGTACTATACAGAGGCAGGAGAAGATTCTGATTGGCTGGGAGCGATCGCGAGGGGGGGGGCCACGAATGGATGGCCTCCTCCTCATCACTGAATGCTCCCAGACCAAAGCCGACCGCCTCTGGCACCGGGGGGGGGGGGGGGGGGGGTCCGAGCGGACCCCCCTCCCGCGAGAAGGCAATCACGTACCTGTGATTTTGCCTGCCCGTGCCATTCTGCCAACGTATATCGAGCATCAGTGTGACAGGAGCATGCGGCTGCAGTAGAGAGCAGAGCTGATGCTTCCTGTATCGTGCCAGGAACTGTCACAGACGGAGCACATTTGGTATCGCATATGACAAGAGTCGGCGCTATACAAGAAGCATCGGCTCTGCTTTCTCTAGTGCCGGCTCTGTTCTTCACACTGATGCTCGGGCATGGCAAGTCGGGAACCCGCAATCTCGGTTTGTCAACCAGTTTTAATTTTGGCAGCAAATTTTGATTTAGTTTTAGCCTTAGGGCCAAAATGGCATTTTAGTTTTAGTCCCATTTTAGTCTTCCACAAGTGTTTTAGTTGTATTTAGTCGACTAAAACGTCTTGCGTATTTTACAATATAGCAGTGATGGCATTCATGCTCCCCTCACTCGCAGGAATGCCACCACGCCCCCCCCACGGGAGGCTGACGGGAAGGTGGTGATCAGTGGCCTTACCTTATGATGCCAATGTTGCTCCAGCTTGCTAATGAAGGAGGCCGATGCTCCTACTCGCTCCAGCTTGGCAAGGTGGCGTTGCTTCTCCTCACGGTCAAACAGGCATTGCTTCTCCTCCTGGACGAACAAGAAGTGGGTCCTCAGACCTGATTGGCTGAGAGTCCTAAGACTCCCTGGCCAATCGGGTCTCAGGGCCTGCTTCCTGACTGGCCAGGAGGAGAAGCAGGAAGACATTAGCAAATATTAATTTGATAATGTCACACAACTGGGTGGGCTCTGGTGCAGTGTTCTGCACCTTCAGCCCACCCTTTTTTGAAGCCAATTAGAGCCTCAGGCTCTAATCACGTGCTTCAAAAAAATCCATGCGTCTGGTGCACTGCACGGGATTTGGATTGGGGGGCGGTGCCCCTAATGGAGTGGCCGCCACTGCATTATAGGTAAATCAATAATGCCAAATAGTCTCTCTTTCTGAAACTCCACCATAGAAAAGGGTTGATTGTTTTGCCAAAAACCCTATGTTATGTGCAAAGCCAGTGGGTAATTTGAACATTGACAGTTTAGAATGGACAGATCCTTTAAAATGATCCGTTTTTCAGGAAAATTGCAGAGCTACTCCCTTAGAATAAAACAAAAATAGTAAAAGCTGAAACTATTTCAAAATGACCACCATAATCAACTTTTATATTGTACATCCTGAACCTTACTGTAGTTTGCTGGGCCTGGAGTCTTTTCTCTTGTTCCTTGATCCGCTCACTTTTCATTTCAATCACAAAATGCAGACTTTGCAGCTCGTGCTCCCAGAATTCACCAGGGCTACCATGATCCTGTAAATACAGCATTGGAAACCACTAATAATAAATACTTCCAATCACTGCCGCCTGATGTGCTTTACCCCGATTCAGAACACCCCACCCTTTCTACCCCGTTAGTGGTGAATGCTTTTTTAATTATTATTGAATTCATTTTGATAAGATCGTATATATTAAAACTAAAATCTGTCACAAACCTGGACAATTCTAACTGAGCACATAATGAATACATGCATAATAACACAGGTTACCTACAACGAAAATCTAAATGATTGGTAGTTCTAGAGATCTACAAGGCTGAAATTCTCGGTGATCATCTTCCTTGATAACTTCAGTCATTTCACGGCCTTCTGATTTTTCTATTATGCAACTATAGTATTTTCATTTATTTGTTCAGCTATACATATGCTTGAAGTGAACCTGGTGGTGGACATAGCTCCCAACTGTCCCCGATTTCGAGGGACTGTCCACGATTTGGAGCAATGTCCCTCTGTCCCTCTTTCCCCCTCATTTTGGTCTGATCTATACAGTTGTATATAAAATTCACTTTTTATCTTTCAAAAAGGGTTTCCCAGAGCTACACTTTTCATCCAAAATCTAAATTGCTGCATTTGTAAATTAAAAAGCCAATGTAAATGAATAGTAGTGGTAAAAAAAAGCCTTTGTGGATTTAATTAACTTTTTTTTGGTTAATTCTCCTTTGAGGTGTGGCAGGAGGTGTGTCCTATGCCTACATACATTTGCTAGTAGGCGTCCCTTATTCCCATCTCAAAATGTTGGGCGGTATGGTGGAGGAGTTGGTGGTGGGTACTCAAAAATCATTATGATGATGCAGCGTGCTGCACTTAGTGGACTTTTCGATAAGAGCCTGTGTCTACAGGTTTTAGTCTCATCAGAACCGCTTTTCTCCACATACACATCAGTGCATAGATGTCAAATCTCCCGGATTTGCTGGAACAGTACTACATTTATGTGCTTTGTCCCTGGCTGCTTCCCAAGATCACATCATCATCCTTTTTTGAGTTACTGAGCATGCCCATTAACTAAAAAAAAAAAAAAAAAAAAAGAAGAATATTAACTGAAAGGATCACAACTGCGAATAGGTGGTTCCAACACAATTAGGTGCAGGAACACTTGGAAAGCAGACATGATCTGGATGGGACCACCCAGAAGAAAGGCGTATTAGGTGTTCCATGAATTGAGCACAATAAGTGTCCTGGGATAAATATGTTGGCAAAATACATTTAATAGGATCTCAACAGCAGCACATATCGGGTTGATTCAGGTTAGAGGATCAAATGCAGGTTAAAAAGAGGTCAAATGCATTTGTCAATCAATTCTGAATGATCTCAGAAACATCTTAAATGGGATGTTAGATTGCAAGCAGAATGAACCTGAATGCAAGTTTTATTTGCCCTTTGGCATAAGCCCAAAGCAGTCAGCTCAGGCACTTAATATGTCCTAACGCTGAAGATCCCAGATCTTGTGGGATGCCACTCCTGCACAATTACCTAATTTCTAATAGATGGAGATTAGGTCATTTTTAAACTCAAAGGACTGCAGTAAAAAGGAATTATGGTTGTCCGGCCCTATCCTGTTGGGCACTGTGAAACCCACATACCACAGCAGCAAAGTAAAAGTAATAGCCTCTTGGTCAGTGTGCCACCATTACCCTTGCTGAAACCTCACCCTGCACTGACAAATCTGATATCTGTTTCCCAGCACATGACAATGAAACCAATCACACATTCCATAAACCGGTATTACATACTGAAATATGTAAGTATCCCGTTTAAACTTTTGAACCTATTAAAAAAAAGGCACCTCCTGCACTGCCAGGCATTTTCTGCTAAAAACACAAGTCGGCGCCTTTAAAATTCCTTCCTGAGTGATTACAGGGAGGCCTGGAATGTGGCAGCGCACCTAAGTGTGGACAGATTACCAAAGGGAAAGGATTACTGCACTGTGCCCTGAAATAACTGTTTGTGTGCGAGGCACATTGGATAAAGCACACTTCAATGAAATAAACAGGACCTACACCAGCTTCAAAGCCAGAAAAGATCATTTCATTATGCACGTAGACAATAGTTTGTTTTAATAAAAACCAAACCATAAAAAATTTGCCTGATTTTTTTTTTTTGGATAGTGTGTGGAAAGGTTAAAACATCTGTCAGATTTCTATTGCGGTCTATGTCCCCACTAGGGATTTTTTAAAATCAGAAATAAAATTATTTAAGCAGGCTATACACATTCCAGAGCATTTATGTTGTCATTTAGATTTACAGCAGTACCACATCATAGCTGAGAATAACAGAAGAGTTAGCACAAGGTATTTTCAGACCCAATCTTGGTTCGAAGAAGCACAACATCCTATCACAACGCTATATTCCTGTACTCATACAAATACAGGCAGTCACCCATATGACTTTGGCTATCCTTTTGTAATATAAACTTAACAGGATAATTCCAAGATCATATCAGCAGTAAAACAAATTCCACTGGTGCTAGTCCACGGATGCCCAACCATCCCCGCCCCAAACCTTGTCAAACTTAGCGGGACATCCCCGATGCTGGTTTATGACACATTCATAACGGAAAGTAACCCCCATATGGTCTATCCATTCCTTGGGGGAGGGAGAGGAGGTACTCTGCCAGTGTAATAGTAGGATTTTGCATGCTTGAAACAGAATTTTGGACACCGCTTCCCTAGTGAATGCATCTGGCACTACATCTAGTATAGCCAAACACACATTGTTTGGGGTCAGTTACAAGGGTAGTTTGAAATGCTTGGTTAATCATGTTTATAACTGTCTCCTAATACCTCTGTAACTTGGGGCAGCACCATAGCATATGGACCAATCAGGTCCAGTATCAATCCCATTTTATGTAATTTAAAGTGGTTGTAAACCCTTACATATACCCAGTGAAGTGACTGGCTTCAGGTGATACAGAGATTAAACAAATCCGCCTACATAAGTTGTACCTATTTATCTGAAGTCTTCTCATCTATTCAAAGTGCACAATTTTAAAGCTTCTGAGAGTTCCAAAAAGGGGGCGGAGAGCTGAAGTTACGCTCTGCAGAGCACAGGGAGAAGAGCTCTGAGAGCGGATTGGAGAGAATGGACTGTTCACACAGCAACAGAGCTGAGGCTGTCAATCAGCTGGAAATCTTTCCCTTCACCATTTTTCTCTTGCTGTCAGGAAAACTTGTCAGTAGTGACTCATGCTGATAGCAGAGGAACGAAGCAGCAGACAGAAATTACACTTAGTGCTCTGGATTGAGACAAGTACACACTGTAGAGGGAATAGTACACATTGTAGATGGAATAGGCTTTGTTCATATTTCATGTTTGAGATTTACAACCACTTTAAGGGGAGTGTAATGAACTCACAAGAGTATGTACAATTGGGAAAGCCTTCGAGACACATTCAGGGAGCTAGAACTCACAGCTATCAATGCCATTTCCCATAGATCACCTGTTACACATCTTCCACATCCGGGAATCAATTCTCCAGCACTCTGCAGGGGTAATTCTCTAAGTAATTTGTGAGTTAAACAAAACCTTTTTGGATTGGCCATTTGCTGCGGCATACAGAAAATAAGGGTAGGTGAGACACAGAATTCATCAAGAAGATTTTTGGCTGACACCACGTGCTGTAGCTGCAAATAATAGAAGTACATGTGCTGGGGGGGCAGGCCATATTGAGATTGTAAAAAGTAGTTAACGGTAACAACTTGCCTCGTTAAAAAAATATTTTAAATGTTTGTAATCCCGTACGCTTGCCATTTGGCCGCGTATTCGTATTGAGTATGGCCAGAAAGAGTTTACCAAATGGGGCTATAGCATGTATAGCCAGGAACCCCTTGCAACTATTTAGCTTTCATCCAGACCTTATGCATGAGTCGATAGGTGGGAAATGACCTATTCGGTTTGGCAAAATGTTGATTCTAAACCTTTCAGAAGTGAAAGTGAGTTGTAAAATACAGAAAAATTTACAAGGTAGAGTCATGGGCCTTTGGCCGGGTTTGTACAATCCTGAGCCATTCCAGCAACCAAGTATAGAAATTGCGCACTCATTTAATATATATATCTAGGAGTTCAGAAAGGCAATAACCTCATTATTCTTTGGGTATTGTAATTGCTCAGGTCAGACCCTAGGAGAGCTATTTTTCCACAGCAAAGTTCAGAAAATTGAATTCAGTGTACAAAATATTTTAGGAGGCAAAACCACTGGGGTGTTCTGTAGAAAACACAAAAGCTAAGGCATGGGTAATATTTTAACCATATTGGTCCTACCAATCAGAAAAATCCATAGTTTTTGCCACAGTAGGAAACCAGTAGGCCGAATATCTGTTGGGGGACTTCAGTGACAAGGGCTCCTTGAATCTCCACACTCTGCCCTTATTAATCGGGCATCATGAAGCCGTAATGCAAAATAAAAATGAAACAATGGAGAGTCAAAACTCCTATATTGGTAGGTGGAATGACCTCGGATCCAACTAAAACTAAATGAAACCGTTTGTTTTGGTGTCAGTATCTTGGCACAGATTGTTTTTTTGGAGCAGTGACCGAGCTGCAGGATGGCCATATACCTATAGCAATCTAAATATGGATTTACTAGGATGAAGTAAATCTGTACTTTGCCCATGCAGAAATTTGGTAAGTGATGTCTACCACAGGATATTCTTCATGTAAAGGCGGCTATTCAGCACCAGTACTTAAAGTAGTATTAAACCCAAAAGCAAATTTGCTTTATTGCAGCTTACCAATTCTTAGATGTGATAGTTTGCATTTGTTTTCTTTAGGCTTTCTTTCCCTTATTTTCATCTGGTGATCTGGCCAGCAAGTCTGTTTTTCAAAAGAACAAGCTCTCATGCAAATTTTATCAGTTACATGGATGAAACAAGCCTTTTACCACTGACAGGGGTGCTTACTATGATCAGTTTTTATGTAAAACCCTTATTTCAAAAGGAAAACAACTGTTTGTTGTAACTTTAAAACGTATTAGCTGGAGTTTGGCTTTAATTTGTTATTATATCTATATTTGCTAGTCCATCTAAGGCTCCCTTCTGCCCACACTGGCAATGCTGCTGTCTAAAAGGTACCTGCTGCGCTACTTCATCCAGAGTCGGGGCACTATAATACAGGAGGTGTGTTAATGCCACTACATCTAATTTTTGGCAAGCTGCAATATATTACAGGTTTAATACCGCTTTAAAAACATATCCTTCCCTTCAGGCAACCGTGTCGCTAGGGTAAAAAAATATAACCAAAAGTCCCTGCTAACCACTTGCCGACCAGCCGCCACAGAATGTCACGGCTGGGCGAAACGATGTTATGCAATGTCGCTTCGCCCTGTGGCCACTAAGGGTGCGCGCACCCGCTGCTCGCCCCCCGGAGCTGATGTGAGTGCTTGACGGTCCCAATCACCGCCGGGGTCCTGCGATCGCTGCTGACTCACCGAGAACAGGAATCTCTGTGTGTAAACACACAGTTTCTGGTTCTCTGAGGGGAGAAGAGACTGATCGTCTGTTCATACAAAGTACGAACATCGATCTGTCATCTCCCCTACACAGTCCCCTCCCCCCTTCAGTTAGAACACAGAGAGGGAACGCAATTAACCCCTTGATCGCATTTTTATAGCACTGATCGCTGTATAGATGCCAATGGTCCCAAAAATGTGTCAAAAGTGTCCGATGTGTCCGCCATAGTTGCAGTCCCGATAAAAATCGCAGATTGCCGCAATTACTAGTAAAAAAAAAAAAATGAATAATAAAAATGCCAAAAACTATCCCCTATTTTGTAGACGCTATAACTTTTGCGCAAACCAATCAATATACGCTTATTGCGATTTTTTTACCAAAAATATGTAGAAGAATACATATCGGCCTAACTGAGGAAAAAAAATGATTTTTGGGGATATTTATTATAGCAAAAAGTAAAAAATATTGCGTTTTTTTTTTTTAAATTGTCCCTTTTTTTTGTTTATAGCGCAAAAAATAAAAACCGCAGGAGGTGATCAAATACCACCAAAAGAAAGCTCTATTTGTGGGGGAAAAAAGGACATCAATTTTGTGTGCAACGTCGCACGACCGCGCAATTGTCAGTTAAAGTGATGCAGTGCTGAATCACAAAAAGTGCTCGTCGCATGGTATGTGGAGCTCCCAGCTATCCCAGGAGGCAGTGGTAAGGCATGGTATCTATTTTTACTTTTTTTTTTTTGGTGAGGCGGGGGCTGGCAGGGAAGTGGACCTTTCGTCATGGAAAGTCTGCTTTTCTTTAAAGAGCTCTGTGCATCCCTACTATCCATCACTCCCAGGTGTGTCAGATAATGTGCTCCCCCCTCGCTTCGGTTTCACCTCCGACCCCTACATCACTGTCAAACATAGTAGTGATGTAGAAGCTGGCAGAGGGAGCCACAGTTGTACAGCTGGAGACCAGGCGTCCAACACTACTGGAAGTGTGTTGGATATTGAAGAATTTTTAGCCAACAGTATCTCATGAATACAGCAAGTGCAGCAGGCCAGTAATACATTACTTCATATCCATACAGCATTTTATTTTTGTATTTCTTTTACGACATGACACTTTACATTTTTCCACTTAGCTACAGGGACACTTTTAGTAGGGACTTGGTGTCCAGTGGTACTGGTCCATTGTCATAGCATTGGTTACTTCAGCATAGCTAAGTATTATACATCATCTTTTAGTAATTTAGTCTATGTCGCATCAAAGTTGGGGGCGTTTAAAGCAGGTTAGCCATTTTATGACATGTCTGCTTTAAATAATATGGTCAGTTGCAAGGGAATTTTTAACCAGAGACTGCCTGTATAAAAAAAAAAAAAAAAAAAAAAAAAAAAGGGATTGCAGATTTATTAACCGCTTGCCGAACGCCACACACAGATGTACGTTGGCGCAATGGCACAGGCAGGCAAATGGGCGTACAGGTATGTCCCTTTAAATTTGCCACCTTTCTGGCTCGGGCGTGCCCGCAACTCGATATTCTCTGGCGGCCCGCGATTGCGGTGTGGAGAGGTAGAATGGGGAAGTGCCTATGTAAACAAGGCATTTCCCCATTATGCCTTGTTTCATGACAGAGATCTACTGCTCCCTGTGATCGGGAGCAGTGATCGCTGTCATGTCCTAGGTAGCCCCTCCCCCCCCCCAGTTAGAATCACTCCCTAGGACACACTTAACCCCTTCATCGCCCCCTAGTGGTTAACCCCTTTCCTGCCAGTGTCATTTACACAGTAATCAATGCATTTTTATAGCACTGATCGCTGTATAAATGACAACGGTCCCAAAATAGTGTCAAAAGTGTCCGATGTGTCCGCCATAATGTCAAAATCACGATAAAAATCAGACAGCCGCCATTACTAGTAAAAAAAATGAAAAATGCCATAAATCTATCCCCTATTTTGTAGATGCTATAACTTTTGCGCAAACCAATCAATATACACTTATTGTGATTTTTTTTTTTTTACCAAAAATATGTAGAAGAATACATATTGGCCTAAAACTGAGGAAAAAATTTGATTTTTTTTATATATTTTTGGGGGATGTTTATTATAGCAAAAAGTACAAAATATTGCGTTTTTTTCAAAATTGTCGCTCTTTTTTTGTTTATAGCGCAAAAAATAAAAAAACGCAGAGGTGATCAAATACGACCAAAAGAAATCTCTATTTGTAGGAGAAAAAAAAGGACGTCAATTTTGTTTGGGTAACAAGATAGGGGTGGTGCCAAGTTGGTCTAGAGAGTAGGGTAAACCCATATCCCCAATGTGTCTAGGCAAATGGAAAATTGTTCCTCTTGCGGGACCTACTGGTGAGTAATAGGGAGTATGAGGAGTGTATATTTGAAATGAAATTGGGTGTTTATTAAGGTATAGACCTAAAAAGGTCTGTGGTACAATGTACACTGCTTGCGTGCAGATATGGAGGAGGGGTCTGCACACCAGCAGTGTACACCACTTCGTTCCTAGGACCTGCCTCAGGCTGGATACCCTAAAACACCAAACCCCTCCCGGTTTGGATTCTCGGCCAGGCACCCACCCCATAGTACCCTTGGATTATCTCCTTACTCACATCCGCAGCATTTGACCCCCATGACACCGGGCCTCACCTTGCCGGGGTGTCGGTTTATGCCACATTGGGCAACCACTTGACCTGCTTGTGCCTACCCCCTCTCATACATTAAACAGGACCTCTACTGCACAGCATCTACCACCCACTCCAGATTGGAGCCCACCCCAGGACCACCATACCCATTGGTGTTTTTTGACACCCTCTGTTGGGAAACAGCCCCCCTGGTGACTCCACTGGGAAAAGGTACACACGGCCTGCCCAACCTGGACCAGAAGCGAGCACATACCTCGACATACCTCTGTTAATGCCGATTCCAATCAGATACCCCTGAAGAAGAATTTATCTCGAAACACGTCGGGTACTCCCCGTATGTGTGTTCTATATGTACCGAAGTTCAATGATTGTGTATCTCTGTATATTGTATTTCTTTGTCTGTATTACGCATCCTGTAACACCCCCCCCCCTTTTTTTTGTATTCCTGTTACATTTACCTTGTGTACCAAAGACCTTTTTAGGTCTATACCTTAATAAACACCTAATTTCATTTCAAATATACACTCCTCATACTACTTATTACTCACGAGTAAGTTCTCCTTTTAAAGTCCCGCAAGAGGAACAATTTATAATTTTGCTTGGGTACAACGTCGCACGACCGCGCAATCGTCAGTGACGCAGTGCCGAATCGCAAAAAGTGCTCTGGTCAGGAAAGGGGTAAAATCTTCCGGGGCTGAAGTGGTTAAAGATAGGCTGAATGCTGACTGTTCTAACAGGCAAAGTTCTGACACTTCCAGGTAGTGTTGGAGCTTGTGGCTATCTTCTGGCACCGCAGAGACCTGTTGGCCCCTAGGTGAGATGGGCTGCCTCAATAGCCAAAAGAAATTTGCAGGAGATAAGAAGGTGCAGGCAAGCTTTGGCATTATGGGGAAGTGATGAAATTTTCTCTGTGAGAACGGTCCAGCATTCAGAATATCTACAGGCTTTTTTAATGGCTAAGTTCTCCTTTCTGCATTAAAATAACAAATGCACATATTTTTGCAGGAAAAAAATATGCGTTTATTATTTCTTGCACAGTAGTCTGCAGAGCATTGCACTGCCGATCAGTGGATTGCGGATGCAACGTCAGGCTCCTGCAAACATGTCCTTCAGCTGTCTGCCCATACAGCTGTCAGTTTGAAAGCTGCGGGGCACTGAATAAACTACGAGCATGCTCATCACCCCACTTTGAAGTTCATTGAGAATTACAAGCCATCTGCAGCAGTAGAAGACAGGACTTGTAGTTTTCTCATTCGTAGATTCCTGTGATTGATTTATGTGGCTGTATAGATGAAGCAGGTGCGGGGAGAAGAGCCTTGTTACAGGAAGGTGGAATTACAGCGTGCAGGGAGAGGTGCTGATGCAAGGTACATGTCACACCCAAAATATGAGTGTAATGTGTAACATGCTCCAAAAGGTAATACGTGGGTCATATTAATACTGGAGTCTCTGAAAGATACAAAATGGCAGCCTGTGATACAACCTACTGGCAGCTATGCAAAGACAAATAGCCTTGCAAAGAGGTTTAAAAAAAAAATAGGAAATACATGTAAACTATTCAAATCTTAAAGTGTTTCTAAAGGCAGAAGGTTTTTTCATCTTAATGCATCTTAAGAAAAAAAACCTTCTGTGTACAACAGCCACCCTAATACTTACCCGAGTCCCATCTCCATCCAGCGATATTGCACAAGAACCTGGGCTGCCCAGAACTCTCCCCTGTAATTGGCTGAGACACAGCAGTGGGTGCCATTGGCTCCTCCCGCTGCTGTCCATCAAAGTCTGTGAACTAAGCCAGCTGCGGCTTCGTTTCTGAATGGACACACAGAGCAGTGGCTCGGATACTCGTCAGGAGGGAGGGGCCAGGACTACCACTACACAGAGCAGGTAAGTATAACATGATTGTTATTTAAACAAAAAAATAAACGAAAAGCCTTAAGTATTATTTTAAAGTGGGGACAAAGCAGGGAACCTTTCAGGGGCAGGGCACAAGTAAGAAATTTTTGTAAAAAAAAAGTAAAGATTATGTAAAATTTCAACAATTTTGGCATTGTATATTAAACTATCTGAGAAAAACTGACTGGGTTACCCATAAACCAAATGTTTCCTTTTACGTTTAGATTGTAAGCTCTACCGGGCCCTCTGATTTCTCTTGTATTAAATAGTATTGTTACTGTACTGTCTGCCCCCATGTTGTAAAGCACTATGCAAATTGTTGGTGTCATAAATCCTGTATAACAACATTTTTAAAAAATGGTTACTGTTCTGGTTATAAAATGCGGTATTTCATGTTTTGTTATAGGCACCAATTATACATTAATGTATCAATATAATACCTGAATGTGTATTTTGTAGTCTTGATTTAGGATGGACTCTTCAACTCGTTTCATTTTCTCTTGGAAGGATGCCAACTGCCCATTTAACTCAGCAACAGTTTCCTGCAAATTCAAGAATTCATTTACTATGCTTGTCTGATAAGGCAATATAAAGAACAACGGTAATGTGCAAAGTACAGTAACCACAGGAACGGTTCAAGTCTATTCATGTTAATGCAGGAAAAACGCACCTGCATGATTTTTGACCATACAGCACACCACAAGGAACAGAACATTCACATCTGTGTGTTGCGTTGCGCCAAAGCTCAGGTGCATTAAGGTTTACTGTATATGTGTGTTGGGGTGCTATTCAGAATACATTTTAGTTTATATGCAGGCTCTTTAATCCCAAGCTTTGGGCCAAGTCAGTAATGTAAATATGGGGCCTTTGCACTTCTAAGTGCGCTTTCTATTCAGAATGTCACTGAGTACATCATCGCCGCTCTTTGCCCTGCCTTACAGAATAAAGCACTGATAAAATCATGTCAACAGCTTTTAATAGTCTGATTTTATCTTAAAAGATCAGTTTTTTCCAGGTATCTAAACACTGCATAAAACTTCACCCATTAATTATTAGCGGCCTGTACCTATGTGACCTCATCCATAACATTTTGTACAATTCAACTTAAACCTAGATTGTATAATCCATTTAAATCCTAGATTGCCTTCTTTCCTAGCAACTGGAGATTAAAAGGGAAACTGTCAGGAACACAGGAGCTGTCAAAGCGGAATTGTTTTCAAAGCTGTACACTCTGGGTCTGTCATCCCTATTTTTGCTTCAATAGTTATACTAAGAACTGAACAAATAGTTAAGTCAGCTGTCCTAACTACACTGGCTGTATTCTTGTTCTGGGACAGTGAATCACTGAGCAGTGAGACAAGGGTAAGAATGACACTCTGAACTTGCATCTTCAAAAGCAAGCCAGCTACTGTATTTTCATCCCGATGGATGACATCCTGAGACATTGAAACTCAGGTCTTTAAAACGACATGCAAAGCATACTGTATGTTGCCAGCACACCATGGATCCATTTAGAAATCCAGTGTTTTAATAAAGCATGTGATTATCACATGCCCGACGAAAGGGCCCTGCGCAACTCTGAATTGTACTTACACGTGATCGCTTTAATAAAAGCTCTGTAAATTTCAATAAATCCATGGCATGTAGGCAACTGTTAGACAGGATACTTTAGGTTATTTGCAGTCTGGTTGGTAAGTTGAGCTGATAATTTTCTTTGGTTTTGCTTGACATGCGTCGCCCTTCCATGTGTTTCTTGCTGTGAAGGTCAGTTATAGGTGGGAGACATAGCCATTTGTTTGTACTGTTGGAATACTGGTAAGGGGACACACTGGGCATCTTTGCTGCTGTGCTATATGCTGGGTGTCCAGTGCGCCCCTGTGCCTTTAAGGAGTCGTAGGCTCCCTTAAGGCTTACCTGCCCTCTATTTATCCATTATAATGCATGTGCTTCTACAATGGAGGATCTCAAAAATTTAAAAAGAGTTAGGACTGCAGATAATACTGGGGTGCCGTGAAGTGGCTCTGCAGCTTACGCACGTATTTGCAAACGTGAGCAAACTAAACCCGTTTTTATCCCAAGCTGTTAAGACAGAATAATTTGGTTGTTTGCAGGCTGGTTGGTGAGTTGAGCTGGGAATTTTCTATGGTTTTGTTTGACATGGGTTGTCCTTCCATGTGCTCCTTGCTGCGAAGGCCAGTTATAGGTGGGAGCTGACTTAACAAACATACATTTACCAGTCCAGCACTGTCCTCACCCGGGCCAGTTCTTTGCTGGCCTTCAGGTCCCCGGCACATCATCTTTGATGCGGAAAAATGGCTGTAACTTCCTGGTGTTTCACAACTGTCTCCCCACTGGACACGCACAAGATGCGCTGTGTTTTCAGAGAGTCTCCTGGGACCTGTGATGTCTCAGGAGGTTGGGGGCAGGAAAGGAGGCAGGTCAAACTTCCACTCTGATCACCTACTATAGGTGATCAGGGTGGATGTGGGAGTGGGCACGCACTTCCAGAATAAAAAAAACAAAAAACAGTTCACTATAATGAGAAAGGAGGATGAGCGGAAGTTCACATTTGAAGTTTCACTTTAACCGCTTGCCGACAAGCCGCCACAGTTGTACTAAGGCAACATGGCTCGGCTGCGCGAATCGCCGTCACGTTATGTCGGTAACATATTCGACCAGGGAGCGAGTGCCCGGCTGTCGCGATCACCGCCGGGCTCCCACGATCGCTCGGGGCACAGAGAGAACCAGGATCTGTGTGTGCAAAAACACACAGTTTCCGGTTCTCTGAGGGGAGGACAGATCATCTGTTCATACAGAGTATGAACAGCGATCTGTCATCTCCCCTGCACAGTCCCCTCCCCCCTTCAGTTAGAACACACAGTAGGGAACACATTAACCCCTTCACTGCCAGTGACATTTTTACAGTAATCAATGCATTTTTATTGCACTGATCGCTGTGAAAATGCCAATGGTCCCAAAAATGTGTCAAAATGGTCCGACGTGTCCGCCATAATGTCGCAGTCCTGATAAAAATCGCAGATCGCCACCATTACTAGTAAAAAAAAAAAAAATTAATTATATCAATGTCATAAAACAATCCCCTATTTTGTAGACGCTTTAACTTTTGCGCAAACCAATCAATATACACTTATTGCGATTTTTTTCTACCAAAAATATGTAGAAGAATACATATTGGTCTAAACTGAGGAAAAAAAATATTTTTATATATTTTTGGGAGATATTTATTATAGCAAAAAGTAAAAAATATTGCGTTTTTTTTCAAAATTGTCGCTCTTTTTCTGTTTATAGCGCAAAAAATTAAAAACGCAGAGGTGATCCAATATCACCAAAAGAAAGCTCTATTTGTGGAAAAAAATGATGCAAATTTTGTTTGGGTGCAGCGGCGCATGACCGCGCAATTGTCAGTTAAATCGATGCAGTACCGAATCGCAAAAAGTGCTCTGGTCAGGAAGGAGGTAAAATCTTCTGGGGCTGAAAATTCTTTCCACAAGCATCTGGTAAAAAGAATTTTTTTTTTTTTTTTTTTTTTTTTTTTTAAGTACCTGCGAAACTTTCTTTATCACAAAAAGACAGATTTTTTTTTTTTTTTTATGGGCATTACAATGGGAGAACACTATATTGACCAATTTGGATGCTACACCCATCTTCTAGTGATCTTTGGTTATGCACTACTTCATTGCAAATTGATTAATCTTTTAATTATGCTGCAAAACAGATGAAACAGCAGACCTTAAGGGAAGTGGTTAACTTTTCGTACGTTTCTTTGAGAGATGCCTTTTCCTCATCATAGTGATTCTGCAGCTCTGTGGGAAAGAATATGGTACAGTACAGTCATTTCCTTTCAAAGTAACATTGTGCAAACATATGTACAAACCCTAGGTTCAAAAGGTTTCACTTCCTTTATAAAGGGATGCTAGAACCACACTACACCCTGCTACATATAAAAGTGCTACATTACAGCTGCTAAATGATTATGCTCTCAAGAACTCTGAAATCATGTTTCTTAGTATACAAACAAAACTTTCCTAGCTAACCCTAGGCAGAGTCACAGAAATATTAGAATTCTATAACTCATTTCCAAAAGGACCGATTTATAAAGCCGATATATGACCTAACCACAACCATACTGATGTTTTTCTAATGAAAGCATCTCTGGAACGTTCAAAAAGCAATGATGTGTACTTTACAAATGTCTTCCCTTGCTTTAGGACTCTGAAGCAAGCAAAATAAAAAATGTAGTGGGAGAAAACCCATCAAATTAACTATTGACGGTCATATGATGGCGCTCTCCTGTCAGTCTGTGGCTGGGGGGGAGAGTGGACCCATCAGTGCATCATCAGGGGCAAGGCTTCAAAATACTGGATTTGACAGCCAGGTCCTGATGACATAAGGAAAGAAGGTGGTGGTGTGTGACCCAGTGTACGTCAGATCACAGCAGGACAACGCTTGATTCGGGAGTATGTTACTAGAGCATAACCCAACAAACCAGGTAAAAATGAGCCCTATGGTGGTAAAGCTCCCCTTAAAAAAAAAAAAAAAAAAAAAAACACATTTAAAATCCCATTCTCACTGTTATGGGATTGTTTTACTTTAATAATTGTATGTTTAGTAGCAGTTTAAACATCAGCTAATCATATGGGCCACTAAACCTGTCAAAACCTAAGCAATTAAATGGAAAAAAAAAGAAAAAAAAAATACATAAAAAGATATTGCCTGCAATGAACACTAGAAGTCAAAATGATCAATTGATCCAAAAGGGTATAGGCAACTAAAATTATTGGCAAATCTCCACTTCTTGGTTAGTGAGATTGCCCATAATACTTCTTTGAGTTAAAGCCTTTTTCATAAAACATAAGCTTTGCTTGTACATTATAGCTCAGTATGAATTGCCCAAGTTTGTGACCATTTAACTATAAATGCATCGGGGGAAAAAAAATGCACATTTGAGTAGAAATAAACTTGTCAAAAAAAATGTTTTTTCCTCTTTTTGTTTGCCAACTTGAAATGTACATTTTTACCCGGTATGTACTGTAAAAGTGATCTGGGTTGTCCATCAGAAGCAGTGACAAAAGGATGGCTTCAGACCACCATGACACCCCCAGCATCTTCTGTTTTACCTTCACACTTTTTATCCAGTTCAGCTTTCAGATATGAAGCCTGTTCTGAAAGATATTTTTCCAAGTCTGCTTCCGCATCTCGTTTAGCCTGTAAAGGAACAAAATCTATTAACGAATGAGTAAATAAAGTCCATCTCCAATGTTGTGCCCAAATCCCTTCTCCCTGCCCATTCACAAGTTTGCCATCATGAGACCTTCTTCCCAGGGAAGAGACCATTGAACCAGCTCTGCAGTCCAGACCTGCCACCGGCCGATCTTGTTGTCGCCCTTCGTCGTGACATAACATCACTGTAGTCTAACGGAGCTTGAAAGTACCAGCCAGGGATAGGTTTTCACATCACACAAGCAGTGTGATGGGCACCTGTAAAAGGACCACACTGCTGGACAGCCAATAGTAAGTGTTCACATTCACCCAGGCAATGTGGAGGACACCTGAAGAAAACCCTACTGCAGTGCGGAAGAGGGTGGACTAGGTGCCCAGAATGTCAAGTGACCAGAGATTTAGGCAAAGTAAAAAGAGCTTTTAGGTTTGTGTTCTTTTTTTTTTTTTATAAACTTGGAGAGTTAGAGGATGGTGGTGGGAAGGAGGGGGTTATCAGACATGACCTATGAAGCTGAACTCCTGATAAAAACATAAAAACAAATGTTTACCATTTCCATTGAAAGTAAAAGAAAATCCCACATTTTGGGTTGTCCCCAGAAAAGTAATAAAGGGGAAATCTTCAATGGGGACACTAGTTCTGGAGACCTGGGGGTCCCCGATTCCCTTAATTTGTAGGGACTTCCTTTCACTTCCTGTTTGGCTATGGGACAGGAAGTGAAATCTCTGCAATGTAACACAGATGGTAAAAAAAGATCTGACAGGGGTTATAACCCTCCCTTGCTCTACCTAAAATGAAAAAGTTTTACCTATAGTTCTACTTTAATGCAGGGAATGCATTAAGGTGAAGAATCATTTTAGTTTTAGAACCACTTCATGAGTATCTATGGATCTACTGTATGGTCAAAATCTAAAATATAGGTTCATTCCTAGATTGCATTTTAATTATTTCTAGCCTACTGCTATAAATCTGGAAAATCTTGAAGTTTGTAAAAATACCTTTTCCTTGAATACACATTTCCTTGAATTCGGTTTCATGTTTTCACTATGCCCTGAGAGTAGGCACTGCTGTGTCACACTTTTCACAGAGCCTTCCTTCTGAACTACAGGGGTGCTGAGAGGAGTTTCAGGAGGCGAAATCACTACTTGCAGGCAGCAAGGTACCATGGGATTTGTAGTCCTTATAAATTGAAAGTAAACTGCAGAGGAGAAGCTGCAAAGCATGCAGGGAGTTCAGGAAGTTGTGGATAGAGATGGCCAGCAGACAGGCAAAACTCACAGCATGACAGGACATTTTTCAAGTAAGCTCATACTGGATACAAAAAATAAATTTGTTATTACAATAAAAATGAAATTGTATACTGTGACCATAGAATTCTTTAACCGCTTGCCAACCGGCGCACACAGATGTACGTTGGCAGAATAGCACAGGCAGGCAAATGGGCGTACGGGTACGTCCCTATAAATTTGCCACCTTTCGGGCGTGCCTACCGGGGGAGCGTGCCCGCGGGTCCTGGGAACTCTATGTAAACAAGGCATTTCCCTGTCCTTCCTTGTGTTGTGACAGAGAGCACAGCTCCCTGTGATCGGGAGAAGAGATCGCTGTCACGTCGTAGGTAGCCCATCCCCCCCACAGTTAGAGTCACTCCCTAGGACACACTTAACCCCTTAAATCGCCCCCTAGTGGTTAACCCCTTCCCTACCAGTGTCATTTACACAGTAATCAGTGCATTTTTATAGCACTTATCGCTGTATAAATGACAATGGTCCCAAAATAGTGTCAAAAGTGTTTGATGTGTCCACCATAATGTCAGTCATGATAAAAATCGCAGATCGCCGCCATTACTAATAAAAAAAAAAAATAATAAAAATGCCATAAAATTATTTTGTAAACGTTATAACTTTTGCGCAAACCAATCAATATACGCTTATTGCGATTTTTTTTACCAAAAATATATAAAAGAATACATATCGGCCTAAACTGAGGAAAACAATTTTTTTTTAATATATATATATATATATTTGGGGGATATTTATTATAGCAAAAAAATATTGCTTTTTCTTTTTTTTCAAAATTGTCGCTTTTTTTTTTTGTTTATAGCGCAAAAAATAAAAAAAAAAAACCACAGAGGTGATCAAATACCACCAAAAGAAAGCTCTATTCGTGGGAAAAAAAAGGACGTCAATTTTGTTTGGGTACAATGTCGCACGACCGCGCAATTGTTAGTTAAAGCGTCGCAGTGCCAAATCGCAAAAAATGGCCCAGTCATTCAGCAGCCAAATCTTCTGGGGCTGAAGTGGTTAAAGTGTTTTTTTTATACCTTAAAAGTATAACGATAGGCAAAACATAATTTTTTTCGTTTTGAATATAGTAAGGGAGAGTTATAACCCCCCATTGGGGAGATTTACCTTCACTTCCTGTCTCATAGCTAAAACGGGAAGTAAGAGGAAACCCCTACAAAATAAGCGAATCCCTTGGGAACCCCCAGGCCACTAGAACTAGTGTCCCCATTGGAATATTTAGCCTCTATTACTTTTCTGGGGATTTTCTTTTACTTTCACTTTCGGTGATCATGGTAAATAAGCCAAATAGAGAGGATGAATCTCCTTAATGGGGGAACGGACAGCAATAAAAATTGACAGGTGTTTTAATGCCTCTCCATTCTGTCCAAAACTAAAAAAAAAAAAAAAAGTTTTGCCTTTAGTTAGACTTTAATGTATTCTCTGCATTAAATTAAAAAAACCTTCTGCATGTGGTGGCTTGCTATGGGGGCACTCGATGGGGAAGGGGGAGCCAGCAGCGCTGATGGGTAACCCGAGAAGAGGAGGATCGGGGTTGCTCTGTGCAAAACCACTGCACAGAGAAGATAAGAATAACATGTTTTTTAATTAAAAAAAAAAAACAAAAAACTTTAACCACTTGACGACCGCCTCACGCCGATTTACGTCGGCAAGGTGGCATGGACAGGCAAAATCACGTACATATACGTGATTTGCCTTCCGCGGGTGGGGGGTCCGATCGGACCCCCCCCCCCCGGTGCCCGAGGCGGTCGTCTTTTCTCCCACGGTGATCGGAGATGAGGGGGAGGCCATCCGTTCGTGGCCCCCCCCTCGCGATCGCCGCCGGCCAATGAGAACATTCCTTTGCTGCTGTATGCTAAACAGCAGCAAAGGAAATGATGTCATCTCTCCTCGGCTCTGTAATTTCCGTTCCGGCCCGAGGAGAGAAGACAGGTATGTGAGTGCACAACACTACACACACACACACAGTAGAACATGCCAGGCACACAAAACACCCCGATCCCCCCCCAATCACCCCCCCCCTGTCACAAACTGACACCAGCAGTTTTTATGTTTTTTTTTTTTTTTTTTTCTGATTACTGCATAGTGTCAGTTTGTGACAGTTACAGTGTTGGGACAGTTAGTATTACCCCCCTGTAGGTCTAGGATACCCCCCTAACCCCCCCTAATAAAGTTTTAACCCCTTGATCACCCCCCGTCACCAGTGTCGCTAAGCGATCATTTTTCTGATCGCTGTATTAGTGTCGCTGGTGACGCTAGTTAGTGAGGTAAATATTTAGGTTCGCCGTCAGCGTTTTATAGGGACAGGGACCCCCATATACTATCTAATAAATGTTTTAACCCCTTGATTGCCCCCTAGTTAACCCTTTCACCACTGATCACCGTATAACTGTTACGGGTGACGCTGGTTAGTTTGTTTATTTTTTATAGTGTCAGGGCACCCGCCGTTTATTACCGAATAAAGGTTTAGCCCCCTGATCGCCCGGCGGTGATATGCGTCGCCCCAGGCAGCGTCAGATTAGCGCCAGTACCGCTAACACCCACGCACGCAGCATACGCCTCCCTTAGTGGTATAGTATCTGATCGGATCAATATCTGATCCGATCAGATCTATACTAGCGTCCCCAGCAGTTTAGGGTTCCCAAAAACACAGTGTTAGCGGGATCAGCCCAGATACCTGCTAGCACCTGCGTTTTGCCCCTCCGCCCAGCCCACCCAAGTGCAGTATCGATCGATCACTGTCACTTACAAAACACTAAACGCCTAACTGCAGCGTTCGCAGAGTCAGGCCTGATCCCTGCGATCGCTAACAGTTTTTTTGGTAGTATTTTGGTGAACTGGCAAGCACCAGCCCCAAGCAGCGTCAGATTAGCGCCAGTACCGCTAACACCCACGCACGCACCGTACACCTCCCTTAGTGGTATAGTATCTGAACGGATCAATATCTGATCCGATCAGATCTATACTGGCGTCCCCAGCAGTTTAGGGTTCCCAAAAACGCAGTGTTAGCGGGATCAGCCCAGATACCTGCTAGCACCTGCATTTTGCCCCTCCGCCCAGCCCAGCCCACCCAAGTGCAGTATCGATCGATCACTGTCACTTACAAAACACTAAACGCATAACTGCAGCGTTCGCAGAGTCAGGCCTGATCCCTGTGATCGCTAACAGTTTTTTTGGTAGCTTTTTATTGAACTGGCAAGCGCCAGCGGCCTAGTACACCCAGGTCGTAGTCAAACCAGCACTGCAGTAACACTTGGTGACGTGGCGAGTCCCATAAGTGCAGTTCAAGCTGGTGTGGTGGCAAGCACAAGTAGTGTCCCGCTGCCACCAAGAAGACAAACACAGGCCCGTCGTGCCCATAATGCCCTTCCTGCTGCATTCGCCAATCCTAATTGGGAACCCACCGCTTCTGCAGCACCCGTACTTCCCCCATTCACATCCCCAACCAAATGCAGTCGGCTGCATGAGAGGCATTTTCTTTATGTCCTCCCGAGTACCCCTACCCAACGAACCCCCCCAAAAAAGATGTCGTGTCTGCAGCAAGCGCGAATATAGGCGTGACACCCGCTATTATTGTCCCTCCTGTCCTGACAATCCTGGTCTTTGCATTGGTGAATGTTTTGAACGCTACCATACACTAGTTGAGTATTAGCGTAGGGTACAGCATTGCACAGACTAGGCACACTTTCACAGGGTCTCCCAAGATGCCATCGCATTTTGAGAGACCCGAACCTGGAACCGGTTACAGTTATAAAAGTTACAGTTACAAAAAAGTGTAAAAAAAAAAAATATATATAAAATAAAAAAAAATAGTTGTCGTTTTATTGTTCGCTCTCTCTCTATTCTCTCTCTCTTGTTCTGCTCTTTTTTACTGTATTCTATTCTGCAATGTTTTATTGTTATTATGTTTTATCATGTTTGCTTTTCAGGTATGCAATTTTTTATACTTTACCGTTTACTGTGCTTTATTGTTAACCATTTTTTTGTCTTCAGGTACACCATTCACGACTTTGAATGGTTATACCAGAATGATGCCTGCAGGTTTAGGTATCATCTTGGTATCATTCTTTTCAGCCAGCGGTCGGCTTTCATGTAAAAGCAATCCTAGTGGCTAATTAGCCTCTAGACTGCTTTTACAAGCCATGGGAGGGAATGCCCCCCCCCCCCCCCCACCGTCTTCCGTGTTTTTCTCTGGCTCTCCTGTCTCAACAGGGAACCTGAGAATGCAGCCGGTGATTCAGCCAGCTGACCATAGAGCTGATCAGAGACCAGAGTGGCTCCAAACATCTCTATGGCCTAAGAAACCGGAAGCTACGATCATTTTATGACTTAGATTTCGCCGGATGTAAATAGCGCCATTGGGAAATTGGGGAAGCATTTTATCACACCGATCTTGGTGTCATCAGATGCTTTGAGGGCAGAGGAGAGATCTAGGGTCTAATAGACCCCAATTTTTTCAAAAAAGAGTACCTGTCACTACCTATTGCTATCATAGGGGATATTTGCATTCCCCGAGATAACAATAAAAATGATTAAAAAAAAAAAAAAAATATGAAAGGAACAGTTTAAAAATAAGATAAAAAAGCAAAAAAATAATAAAGAAAAAAAAAAAAAAAAAAAAAAAAAAAAAAAAAGCACCCCTGTCGCCCCCTGCTCTCGCGCTAAGGCGAACGCAAACGGCGGTCTGTCGTCAAACGTAAACAGCAATTGCACCATGCATGTGAGGTATCGCCGCGAAGGTCAGATCGAGGGCAGTAATTTTTGCAGTAGACCTCCTCTGTAAATCTAAAGTGGTAACCTGTAAAGGCTTTTAAAAATGCATTTATTTTGTTGCCACTGCACGTTTGTGTGCAATTTTAAAGCATGTCATGTTTGGTATCCATGTACTCGGCCTAAGATCATCTTTTTTATTTCATCAAACATTTGGGCAATATAGTGTGTTTTAGTGCATTAAAATTTAAAAAAGTGTGTTTTTTCCCCAAAAAATGCGTTTGAAAAATCGCTGCGCAAATACTGTGTGAAAAAAAAAAATGAAACACCCACCATTTTAATCTGTAGGGCATTTGCTTTAAAAAAATATATAATGTTTGGGGGTTCAAAGTAATTTTTTTGCAAAAAAAAAAAACTTTTTCATGTAAACAATGAGTGTCAGAAAGGGCTTTGTCTTCAAGTGGTTAGAAGAGTGGGTGATGTGTGACATAAGCTTCTAAATGTTGTGCATAAAATGCCAGGACAGTTCAAAACCCCCCCAAATGACCCCATTTTGGAAAGTAGACACCCCAAGCTATTTGCTGAGAGGCATGTCGAGTCCATGGAATATTTTATATTGCGACACAAGTTGCGGGAAAGAGACATTTTTTTTTTTTTTTTTTTTTTTTTTTGCACAAAGTTGTCACTAAATGATATATTGCTCAAACATGCCATGGGAATATGTGAAATTACACCCCAAAATACATTCTGCTGCTTCTCCTGAGTACGGGGATACCACATGTGTGAGACTTTTTGGGAGCCTAGCCACGTACGGGACCCCGAAAACCAAGCACCGCCTTCAGGCTTTCTAAGGGCGTGAATTTTTGATTTCACTCTTCACTGCCTATCACAGTTTCGGAGGCCATGGAAAGCCCAGGTGGCACAAAACCCCCCCAAATGACCCCATTTTGGAAAGGAGACACCCCAAGCTATTTGCTGAGAGGTATAGTGAGTATTTTGCAGACCTCACTTTTTGTCACAAAGTTTTGAAAATTGAAAAAAGAAAAAAAAAAAAAAGTTTTTTCTTGTCTTTCTTCATTTTCAAAAACAAATGAGAGCTGCAAAATACTCACCATGCCTCTCAGCAAATAGCTTGGGGTGTCTACTTTCCAAAATGGGGTCATTTGGGGGGGGTTTGTGCCACCTGGGCATTCCATGGCCTCTGAAACTGTGATAGGCAGTGAAGAGTGAAATCAAAAATTTACACCCTTAGAAATCCTGAAGGCAGTGATTGGTTTTCGGGGCCCCGTACGCGGCTAAGCTCCCAAAAAGTCCCACACATGTGGTATCCCCATACTCAGAAGCAGCTGAATGTATTTTGGGGTGCAATTCCACATAGGCCCATGGCCTGTGTGAGCAATATATCATTTAGTGACAACTTTTTGTAAATATTTTTTTTTTTTTTTTTTTGTCATTATTCAATCACTTGGGACAAAAAAAATAAATATTCAATGGGTTCAACATGCCTCTCAGCAATTTCCTTGGGGTGTCTACTTTCCAAAATGGGGTCATTTGGGGGGGGTTTGTACTGCCCTGCCATTTTAGCACCTCAAGAAATGACATAGGCAGTCATAAACTAAAAGCTGTGTAAATTACAGAAAATGTACCCTAGTTTGTAGACGCTATAACTTTTGCGCAAACCAATAAATATATGCTTATTGACATTTTTTTTACCAAAGACATGTGGCCGAATACATTTTGGCCTAAATGTATGACTAAAATTTAGTTTATTGGATTTTTTTTATAACAAAAAGTAGAAAATATCATTTTTTTTCAAAATTTTCGGTCTTTTTCCGTTTATAGCGCAAAAAATAAAAACTGCAGAGGTGATCAAATACCATCAAAAGAAAGCTCTATTTGTGGGAAGAAAAGGACGCAAATTTCGTTTGGGTACAGCATTGCATGACCGCGCAATTAGCAGTTAAAGCGACGCAGTGCCAAATTGGAAAAAGACCTCTGGTCCTTAGGCAGCATAATGGTCCGGGGCTCAAGTGGTTAAAGGGGTTGTAAAGGTAAAAATTTTTTCACCTTAATGCATTCTATGCATTAAGGTGAAAAAACTTTTGACAGTACCGCCGCCCCCAGCCCCCCCCGTTTTACTTACCTGACGCCTCGAATCTTCGCTGCTCGTCCTCGTCATCTTCATTGCAGCTCAGCCTGGTCGCTGATTGGCTGCAGTGGATGGATTGAAAGCAGCGCAGCCATTGGCTCGCGCTGCTGTCAATCACATCCGATGACGCGGCGTGCCGGGGGGCGGGGCCGAGCGATACAGCGAGCGGCTATAGCCGCCGGCTGTATCACGGGAGCGCGCCCGCAAGCACTCACCACCGTGCGAGGGAGCTCGCATTAAGGTGGTAAATGCTTGCGGGGAGGAGCTGAAACAGCCGCCGAGGGACCCCAGAAGACCAGGTTCGGGGCCACTCTGTGCAGAACAAGCTGCACAGTGAAGGTAAGTATGACATGTTTGTTATTTAAAAAAAAAAAATTAACTTTACAACCCCTTTAAGTAAAGACTAATGGTTAAAAGCATAGTCCACCTTTTGCAAAAATAGTTTGAAGATGGGGGGGTTAGGGCACAGGACCATGTTTCATGATACACCCTTAATGTGGGTGGAACATGAAACATTGGCAGAAAGATGGTGTATGTTTTTAAGACCTTTGTCCTTTTTTTTTTCAGTCTCTGCCCTGTCTGGGGGATTTTCTTTTACTTCCTTTTCCAGAGCAGAGCAGACAGTAAAAAGTGAGGGGATAGCCCCTCCAAGTTGTCACTAGAATAGGAATGGCCACCAGGACAAAGAGGGTGAATCTTCCCAGTGTAGACACAAACAGCAATACATTTAATCCAAAACTAGAAAAAAAATTACTGCTTTACATATACAAGGTTAAGGACAATAAAGTCAGATCAGATTTAAAGGCCTTGCTATATGAGTTAAAGCTAAATCAAGTCAAAAGCCTAACAATTTTAAATGAAATGAGCACTCCTTTCAATGTCGGCCTCTATTGTCACTGTCTCTCTGACAGCTCAATTTATATAGCTTGCACCTGTATAAGCCATTCTCACTGGACTCAAAGTTCAGATTAAGGTAACAATGCAAATGGCTTATTTGTACAATGCAGTTGCTCACAAAACATTTTGTGGTTTAGTTTCTTTCCCAAGCAGAACAAAGCTTCATACTGGCAGGTAACATTAAAGAACATGTTGGTCTTGTTCTATGCATTTCTCTATCAAGTCAAAATAAGTACACGGAACACCTATGGTCAATGATCTGATGTAATTATTTAGTTCTTCTGTGTTAAAGGTAAAAGTGAATGGGACAGAGCACCAGTATTCATTGAACCCTTTTCTGGCATCTGCTAGAAATACGTGTTCAGGAGGCTACTGAAGCCTTGACTTGGTGTTTGTGTCATCAAGTCCTTAAGGCAAATCTTTAGAGAAAAGCAACAGATTTGCTTTTAAGCGTATGTATAGTCCAAGTTTTGGGCACAGTGGGTAAGGGTTAGTGGAAAGAGACTTATTTTCAAGATGTAACACGCTCCTACACAGGCTAATAGGTAAATTTAGTTTGGGCTTCTGTTGGAGCTATAGGAGCTGAAACTGTTTAGTTTCGTCTGCTCGAGGATCCATAGGCTGGGAGTTTGATTACTTCCGCCCGACTCCAAGAGACTCCTCTAGATATTAAGGAGGAAGGATTCAAATACTCAGCCTGGATATTTAGTAGAGCATATCCAATCCCTGGGGAGGTGTGCCCAGATGGTGAATGGGTTCCTGAGGGGCTCCTTGCCCTGGGGCACTCCTGGGCTGGACACTGGACTGTGTATGTTCTAGGATCCTGTGAGTAGAGCCTCTTCCCTTGTACTGAAGTTTTCATTGTCCCCAGCCGTGAAATATAGACTACTGCAATTTCCTATTACTTGCTCTACACTTTTCTGCATGGTCTCCAGCTGTGCACATATAGACTGTTTGTCAGGGCTGGGCTCAGCCCTTCCTTCTCTGAGCTGGCGGCTCAGCTGTTGGCTAA
Source organism: Aquarana catesbeiana (assembly GCF_042186555.1). Lineage (NCBI taxonomy): Eukaryota > Metazoa > Chordata > Amphibia > Anura > Ranidae > Aquarana > Aquarana catesbeiana. The sequence goes on along the minus strand of NC_133326.1, from coordinate 503,564,204 downwards.
TTGCCAGCTCCTATCTCTCCACAGTGACTCATCTGTTGATGATATCCTGCTCGTCAGTCCTGCTTACTTAAGCTGTCCAGCCCAGATGATCTCTGCCTTCGCCTTGGTCAACATCACAGAGACTTTCATCTGCGCTCCTGTTAAAGACTTGCTTGGCTGACATTCCTTCTGGCTCCAGATCCTACTTGCTGTTCCACTACGCCGATTTCTGGCTATCCATTCTGGTTACCGAACTTTGGCTATGTTTTGACTACGTTTGTTCTATTTACTTTTATTATTAAACAAGTATGATTTAACTGTACTTCTGTCTCGGTCTGAATCATGGTTTCTGACACTGTTCTAGCTTGCTACTGCTACTTATGTGACTACTACTACTAAGATAGAAAAGTGTCCTCGGTTAGCTACCCGTTTCCTTTTTGAGTATCCTGCAATACTCCCAGAACCCTTCCTAAGTTTTACTTTTCACTTCAAGCAAGTTCTACTTGTAATAAATTTACCAAAAAAAAAGCACCCCTAGACTGTTTATTGAGCCATAATTAATGGACTGCTGCTGTCTGCCTGGCTGCTTTGCTCTAACTTGGGATATAACCTATTAAAATCTACAGCGAGTGCTACATGTACATTATAGGACCCAAGCTAAATAGACACCCACTTTTTTAGGTTCAGGTGTTAACAGTGAAGGGTACTTTTAATGCTACAGCATGCAAAGACATTTTAGACTACTGCACTCTTTCAGCCTTGTGGTAACAAATTTGAGGAAGAGAGGAAAGCCCTTTTCTGTTCTAGCATAACTTTGTTCCTATGCACAAAGCCAAATCCTCCTGTGAAGGAACTCGATTGACCTGCACAGTGCCTTGACCTCAACCCAACGAAACAACTTTGGAATGATGTAGAACACATATTGCGAGCCAGGTCCTCTCGTCCAACATCAGTATCTAACCTCACAAATGCTCTTTTGGCTGATTGGGCACAAATTCATACAGATACACTCCAAAATCTTATGGAGGCTGTTGCAGGGGGTGACGGGTGTGTGTGGAGGGGGTGGGGGTCAGTACATCAAACTGTATTTTAATTGGGTATGGTTTTGGAATGGGATGTCCAACAAGGCAAGAGGCAGGTCACCATAACATTTTTGGACCATTTAGGCCTAGTTCACACAGTTTGCATATTCCAGGTGCATTTTGCTTTTTTTCAATACACGACTTTGATCCATTGAAGTCTATGGAACCAAAAAAAACAAAGTCCCTGGCCCTTTCCATAAAATGCACAGATGTAAACATGACCCATAAGAAAACCATGTTAAATGAACTGTAGTGCATTTCTGTAAAACTGAAAATGCACTAAAAAATGCATAGGTGTAAACCAGGCCTTAGATAATGTGCACAAATTCTGGTAGCGCCGAAGCCCAAAGCAACCAAGCATATTACAACTGCAGTTAATACAGCTAGTGAAAAGGCTACAGGCTATATTTGCCAGGTTCCATATCCATATTAAGGAACATTGCAGTTCATATATTCTCAGCCACATCAAAGTTTCTCACTACAGTGTTACTGCAGCATTTACCCAGCACTGTTGCTCCTGTAGAGGAATAATACGTCACCCAATTTTACAACTGACCTTTTCCCTCAGCTCCTGTTCCTGCTCCTCCATCTTCTTCTTGTTGCCCTCCTCCATGGACATCTTTTCCTCATGGTGGGACTGAATGAGTTTTCTGATTTCCTGCTCATAGTCTTTGATTTTCTGCAAACATTCACTTGATCCATTTCCTGTGTAAGGACCAGAATAAAGAGAAAACTAATGTCAGGTCAAAATCCATGTCCAATCTTTGATGGCCAGAGAACTCCATAATAGAATTTATATCTACTCTGAATTGCTATTAGTGACAATTAGATGACCTGGAATTAAACGTATACAACAAAGGGAGGGATAGGATAGCCAGTGGGTTGCCAACGGCTAACAAATCGACAGATTCTCTTGTTGACAAATGTTTTGAAGAAAACTGGAAGTGGTAACGTGTGGGTAAGGCTTTATTTTTTTCTTTGATAAGAGTATGGAACAGAATACCGGTCAAGTTTTTATTGCATTCAGGGTACCCTCTGGGGAGTGACAACTTCTCTTTTATCCTGGTGATCACGGTTTAGAATATGATGGGGAAACCAAAGTTTCAACAGGAGATTAGGGGAAACCAAAATGAAATGCATCAGCAACAAAGGAGGCTAGGCGGCAGGGGCCGTCTGTGTCCTATAATCGAATAGGGTACATGTACACTAGATGCTGTATGCACAGCATGAATAATTTGGTCTTTTTTTCCTACAACTGAAATATGTATGCTAACATATTATTTACATATATATATATATATATATAACCAAAATAGCCATTTCGCTTTGAAGAGAATCTTTCCTTTTCCACCTGCTGCAATGATGCTCAATCTGCCTCCTCTATTCTCCAGATGGGACTAAATAGAAAATGACAGCCACAAATGGAAAAGACTTATGCCCCGTACACACGGTCGGACATTCCGACAACAAAATCCTAGGATTTTTTTTCCGACGGATGTTGGCTCAAACTTGTCTTGCATACACACGGTCACACAAAGTTGTCGGAAAATCCGATCATTCTGAACGCGGTGACGTAAAACACGTACGTCGGGACTATAAACGGGGCAGTAGCCAATAGCTTTCATCTCTTTATTTATTCTGTGCATGCGTGGCACTTTGTGCGTCAGATTTGTGTATACACGATCGGAAATTCCGACAACGGATTTTGTTGTCGGAAAATTTTATATCCTGCTCTCAAACTTTATGTGTCGGAAAATCAGATGGAAAATGTGTGATGGAGCCTACACACGGTCGGAATTTCCGACAACAAGGTCCTATCACACATTTTCCGTCGGAAAATCCGACTGTGTGTACGGGGCATAATAGTGCATACCACACCGGCACACATTGGTCTCTGGCCTTACAAAAGCTTTTAAGATAGAAGATCAAAGACGGCCATCTTACCAGCTATGTTGTTCAGCTCTTGAGATGTCTGCTGGTTCTCCTTTGCTTTCTGACGACTCTGTAAGAAAAAGAGGACTGGTTTTTGACATGGTATTATTTGATAAAGCTTCAGACAGTCAAAGGGTGGTCAGATATGCAAGCATGTCTTCCACCTTCACACAGACTGCCGCTTACCAGCTCATATGGATCTCTTAATTATAGGAGATCGTATGCACCAATGGCTTAATACCCAGCCCGGGCCTTTAGTTGTTCTCAGTCAGGATCCCTGCACCTTTTCAGGGGTTGGTGGCTCAATCAGGAGGTAAGTGGCAGATATTTCCCAGGAAAAAATCATAAAGAGAATGCTTCCATAGCGTAAAAGCATACGGAATTTATTTTATAAAAAGATAAAAAATATTGCACTTACATTTAAGTGATAACATCATATGCAAAGTACATGCCGTAAGGCAAGACAAAAAAATGAAGCCAGCCGGCTCTCTGTAACTGCCCGTGGTTCCGGGACTTTCGTGTATAGCGGTGACGTCAGCACGTCTCTCCTCCCTACGCATTTCGTCACGCCTGATGTCGTCCTGTCGTCATATGCATGTACTTTGCATATAATGTTATCACTTAAATGCAAGTGCAATATTTTTTATCTTTTTATAAAATAAATTCTGTATGGTTTTACACTATGGAAGCATTCGCTTTATTTTTTCCTGGGAAATATCTGCCACTTACGTCCCGATTGAGCCACCAACCCTTGAAAAGGCGCTGGGATCCTGACTGAGAGCAACTGAAGGCCTGGGCTGGGTATTAAACCATTGGTGCATACGATCTCCTATAATTAAGAGATCCATACGAGCTGGTAAGCGGCAGTCTGTGTGAAGGTGGAAGACAGATCCTTTCCTGTATCACTACTTTTGGGTGTTGCGTGTGATAATCGCACCAAGGATATTGATTATTAATCTGAATGGACTCTTAAAGCGGTAGTAAACTTTTTTTTTCCCCTACACCTGTAAGGGAAAAGGCATAATGAGCTAGTACGCATACTAGCTCATTATGAGATACTTACCTTAGAACGAGGCGTTGGCATCTCACCCTGTCCACGCCGAGGGAGCTGACATTTCCCCTCGGCGTGTCTTCCGGGTATCGCGGCACCGGCGCTGTGAGTGGCCGGAGCCGCGATGTCGTCACGCGGGAGACTTCTGTCCGGCAAGCTCCGGAGTTTGGCGGGCTGTCAGCCAAGAATCCCCTGTGCACATGCGCCACTGCAGTCAGTGGCTCATTGCGAGGGGAATATCTCCTAAACCATACAGGTTTAGGAGATATTTTTTTTACCTACAGGTAAGCCTTATTATAGGCTTACCTGTAGGTAAAAGTTTTTTTAAAAAAAGGGTATACAACCGCTTTAATCCTTTAGTATTTGATCAATCGCAATTTTTTGTATCAATTTGCACCCAGTCACAATACTATATTTATCACTTGTCTAGTTTATAGCGTGGCTTATTATTGGAAAATTGTTTGTGTATGCATGTATCTTGCAGCAAAGTCGCAGTTGTTTACGTTTATTACTGTTATTGTATTCAATCACATATCCAATATCACTTTAGCTATAGGACAGCGCAGTAAATTTAAATTATACATATGCAGGCATGTATTGACTATCCTCCAGCATCTGTTTCTGCCAGTGTAGGTCTATAGAGAGAGATGAGGAAGAAATGGTGCAGATACCAGTGGCACTAACTAAATAACGTTAATAAAGCCAAAACATTTACTTTCCTTTTTGTATAGGCTTTTATTAATGTCAGTGCCCTCACCGCAAATAGGACAGAAATGGATGGGAAATCTCTCCAACAGGGACATAAAGAAAAGCAAAAAACAAAAACCATTTTGGTAGAGTGGGGAGGGGCTAGAGCTGCTGACAACATTTGTATTGCACTTTGTGCCTTCCTGCGCCAGTGACAACTATATGCCCTTATTACATGCACATGTGTCATAGGGCAAGAAGTAACTCTCCTAGAAAGGGTCACATACAGAAATACATTCCTATAAAGTATGTAAACCCTGACAATCAACTCTTATTTGCTCCCTTTTGGTCTTTTAAAACACAATACCAGCCAGAAATATGATAAAAATGAATAGCCCGTTAACAGATTAAAAACAAATAGCTATTTCTGCAATATTCATCTTTAACCCAAGGATTTCCACTGCATTACTTTATCCTGCCTCTAGAAGCCTTCAGTCTGATGGCCAGTATCTTTTAACTCACTTCCCCTAAGCCTAGGCCATCCCTGGACCTGCTCCAAGCTTGTGACTGGACAGTGAAAAGAGATGAAGCACAGTGATGAGCTCATCTCTATCACTTTGCTTTTTCTTCCTATCAGCAAGCTTCTGGTCAGCACATGAATTGATTGGCTCCTTGTGCTGCTTCTTCCTCTGACACTGCAGCGACTGCACGAGGCTAATATGAGGTCAAATTACATACATACATGGTTTGCATTTAACAATACATTTATGATTTATTAATGATTACAGAGCTGCATTAATTTGTGTTTTATACAATCAGCTTTAAATATACTGTTGGAAGCATCTTGTTATATCTATTTGATAGATGCCAAAACAACCTGTTGTGCTGGTCAGAAATTCAGTCCTGTGTCATCTCAGTGCTTTGACTTACTCCTTATCCCCATCCCTATCCAAATAAAAAAAATAGGCTGGAACTAAGCATTAAAAACAAAGACTTCGCCCAAAGGTGTACGTGGATTACTCACTGTTTAGACAAACGCTACAAAATCTCAGTGTAAACTACCGTGCCTGTGTCTTGTCAAAGACGGACGATCATTTTTATTAGCTGAGAACACTGCACGTTATCAGAGTGACTGCCATAATATAGAGACTGCCATTGTGTAGGTCATTGTTGATGTAGCAGATACCACTTCCTCCTCGCTAGAGCAGTAACATCATAGGAAAGTTTGTTGATGGCATGGCATTTTTAAAAGTGGTAGCAAACTCTAAACTGTCGAACGAGCAGGGTCATAACCTCTTTCATAGACTCTGATCAAACTGGCTTTATGCCCGGCAGATCCACAGATATTAATATCCGTTGTTCATTCTCAAATATACATGCTCCTTATCTAAATCAAGGGTCCAGTACTATAGCAACACTCAACATAGAAAAAGCATTTGATACTGTAGAATGGTTATATTTATGGGAGGTGTTGTGGCGGATGGGACTCCCGCTTCGCTTTATTGACTTGCCTTAAAGCTTTATATTCTAACCCTCTGGCCAGTATATGGCTGGGAGGCCTTCTCTCTATCCCCTTCTAATTATAAAGGGGTACTAGACAGGGCTGCCGTCTCTCTCTAGCCCGCTTTACCCCTGCCATGAAACCTATTGCATAAGAACATGGGGTCTTTCTTGAGATCCGTGGACTACAGGTGGGGTGGCTGGAGGAGAGGGTAGCTCTTTATGCTGATGACATACTGTTTCTCCTCAATGATGCCAGACCGTCCTTACAAGGAGCCCTTCAAACTACGAATACATTCTCTCAATTTACAGGTCTGAGGGTTACCTGGCATAAGTCACATAACAGGGCGCAAGCTTCCACCCTTGGGTCCATCCCTCTGCAGTGGGTGGAAAATTTCACTTATCTGGGTATTTTTGTTTCCCCTTCAGGTCTCCGATTATATTGTACAAAATCTTCATCCTGTGTTGAGGTCTGAGGTCAAGCTTAAACTGAAGGAATGGAGAAACCTCCCGCTTTCCTTTCTTAGTCACATCAATCCCCTTAAAATGAAGGTCCTCCCCAAATTTACCTGCCTCTTTCGTAATTCTTAACAATGGCTCCCTAAAACCTTTTTTACTAAACTCCAACAAATGTTTCTTTCATTCCTTTGGGGTTCCCAGACCCCCAGTTATAAATTCATTACTCTTACCAGACCACTTAATAGGAGGGAGGCTATGCCTGATTGGTTTAAGCATTATTTTGTTTCCCAGCTAGTTACAGCTTATTGGTGGTTACAACCTGACCCATCTCCTCTACTATCTTGGAGGCAGAAATTCTACAATCTTTGGAAGCCCTCCAGATTTTACTGTTTAAAGGTCTGAAATCCCCTCTTAATCTATCTCCCTTCACGCTTGCCACCCTTTGGGCCTGGAAAACAGATCACATGGAGCCCCTACCCCCCCATACTCCTTATGGCTAAACCCCTTCCTTTAACCATTCACTACAATCACTGACACCTAGGCCAAATATAAAATAAAAGCGTTAGAAAATATTGTTGGGAATCAGTGCCTTCTTCCCTTTCATGTTCCCTGTTCTAAATTCATTTTGCCCTCGTTTTATTACTACTGCCATCTACAGGTTTCCCAGGTAATCACATACAGTATCTCCCTCTTACTCGGAGCTGAAGGCTATCATTCGTGACCTAGGGAAACCCACTTCTGAGCTGTAACTTCTTGTGGCCGTTTTCCTTAAAATCAGAAATTGAGGTCTGATATCCCTGGGGTGGATGACAAAGATTGGTCAGAGATTTGGGGCTTCCCCCTGCTATTCTTTAGTGTCTGCCAGGGACAAGTTAAACCAAGTCAAAATCCTGCACAGGGCCTATTTTACCCCTTAAAAGGCTCCACAAGATAAGTCCCTTTAGTTCTCCAGCTTGTTGGTGCTGCACACATCAGCCCGGTGAATTTTTTCATATCTTTTCGACTTGCCCCGCTATAGTCATATTGCTAAGGTGTGCTAAAAATTATTGCCACTACAACACAGATCTTAATGCCTCTCGAGCCAAGATAATTGTTCATTGGGTCTGGTTGAAACTCCCTTTGAGGTGAAATTTTGTATGCATTTCGTAAATTCCAACCTGCCCTTATATCGACATGCAATGATATCTTTCTGGTTCTTTTGAGAAGAGAATGCATGAAGGTAAAAAACATCTTTGCCTTTATAACCACTTTAAACCCTGTTAGTAACGTTCCATACTCTTTATATGGAACAACGACCGCTTAGGAAGTTTTGGGGTTTGGATGCATTCCTTGGATCCCACTTACATTACAAAACATAAAACTATTGTGGTAATTTTGGCTGAAGGTCTTTGTGAAAGTGAAGTCCTGCTTAGCTGTGGTCATGTAAGGGCATTCACGCTAGAATGTATAGCTGCTGGAGTGCTCTACCTTTCCAACAGTTGTCTGTTCCCGACTGCAGTAGGAGGCAGTGTGGTGCACAATTCAGTGCCTCACACAATCACTCAGAGCCCCCCTTCTCCCCTCCCTTTTTAAAATGTTTTATACAAACTATTTAAAATGTACAAAAGTACACTTCATTCATGCTGTACAGCAGTGCAATAATGCACTGTGCTGCTGCACAGTGCCATGCAATTCTGTAGCTCACTGCAATAAAATTCAGCATGTCTGTATTTTATCGAAGAACAGCTCTGGGCTGCTTAAAGTGTCAATGGAACACACAGAAAACCGATCTTAAAGACATATATTATCCAATCAATGTGTCATTTGATCAAAATGATAGAACCTGCAAACATCCCAGCAGGATGAATAACTCTTTTGCACATGCGTGGGAGGTACATTCCCCTGCTCTGGCTAATCAAGACGGCTGTAGACCCAGCACCCAGAAGACGTTGAGGCCAGTGATGGAGCTCCCAGATGTCACATCGCTGGAGCAGAAATTAGTATTTGTAACAGTTCCCACTCACTATTTACAATTGTAAGCCAATAGGACAAACCCCTCTTTATGCAACAGCCAATCACAGTGATCACTTGATTGGGAGCCCACTTACTAGCTTCTAGAGTACAGAAATCCTTAAAAAAAGCTAATTCACCTGAACAGGGAAGTTTTGTTCATCCTCTCTTTTTTCACCCCTCCTCTTTCATCATTGTGAATTTTTTTTTTTTCCTCTTTGCTGGCCTATTCCAGCAGAGTGGAGGTTCCCCGGCCTGCAACCTCCTGGGGCATGTCACATGTCCCAAGAGACTGCAGGACCAAGATGGAGAAAGCGTGACGCGTCACGCCCTTGCAAAGCTAGACGCAAAACACCAGGAAGTCACAGCTAGTTTCGCAGAAGCAAGATGGTGGTGGCAGGGTTTCAAAGACCCACGAAGAACCAGCCCAGGCGATGACAGCACTGGATCCCTGGGCTGGTAAGTGTCTTCATATTAAAAGTCTGCAGCTACAGTGTTTGTAGCTGATGCTGACTTTTTTTTTTTTATCACTGGCTGGAGCTCCTCTTTAAAGGGCTAGTAGGAGCTGGCAGTAAGGGGTTAAAGGCAGTGCAGAGAAGGGAGTTTTGGTATAAAAAAGGTAATAGCAGATGTGTCTGCTTTTTCAAAGGTTGAGGGGATCACTTTAAGAACTGTTATATGTGTTGTGGGAAAGATCACAACACATTTCCTAATTACAGACATTCACCAAATGTAAGAGACCATAATAAAATCCCTAGAGTCTGTTATCAAATTATTTGTAGCCTAGCAAGCCTTTCATTAAAAGGGAAAAAATGCAGACATAAACAACACAAAACACATTTTGCAAAGTACTGCAAAACAAACTTGTATAAACCCACGCATATGGGGAAAAAAAAAAAAAGCAACCTGTCACACCAAAGCAAGTGTGAGACATATTAAACACAAGTCAAGTACTTGGGCATGCCCAGTCATTTCAAACAACAAAGAGCTCACCTCTATGCATTGTGGGATGCAGGCGATGTGTCATGGCATTTGGATATCAGTGTTTGTAAATGACACAGGCAGCACAGTGGTTCAGTGGTTAGCACATCTGCCTTGCAGCACTGGGGTCCTTGATTCAACTCCTAACCAGGACTCTATTGCTTGGAGTTTGCATGTTCTCCCTGTGCTTGCGTGGGTTTCTCCCACTCTCTAAAGACACACTGGTAGCTTATGTGGCTCCTGTCTAAATTGACCCTAGTATGTGACAAAGAGACCTTAGATTGTAAGCTCCTTGAGAGCAGAGACTGATGCAGATGTAAAGTGCTGAGTAAATAAAGGCCTGTGTTCTATGGTAAATAGAAGGTCCTCTATTAGGCTGCATTCACAAATGTGAATTTTCAGACATCAGCATTACAGACCGCAATAAAAACTGAATAGGTGTACTAATCCATCTCCACTCTGTCCAAAACAAAAAACAAAAAAAAAAAAGTTGCAATGTACCCAATAGCATCCCGACTGGCTGATCCGAGTTGCATCTGGTGACATCCATGTGTAGTGGTAGACACCGCAAACCGATCAATGCAGAGAGAACTGCTGACTAAACGTTTTCATGAGCACTACTGTAAACCCCTTAGACAAGGCTGGTGTTGGTGATAGCTATCGCCCCTAATTAATATGTACAACCAAGCATGTTAACAGAATTCCAAGCTATTAGACCCCTTTCACACTGGGGCCACGGTCACGTTCACAGTAAAGCACCGCTGGTTTTAGTGGCGCTTTTGCAAAGGGATTAAAACACAAGGTTAAAAACTCCTGTGTTTTGTGGCACTTCCGAAGTGCTTTTCAGGCGCTTCGAAAGCACTGCCCATTCATTGCAATGGGCAGGGGTGTTTTGCGAGCGATGTATACAGCATACATAGGCGTGTGAGTGGGTCTGCTTTCCAAAGCCTCAGCATAGCAGCTCGCTCTCTCAGCCTGATGTAACACCAGAAAATTTCAAAGTGGGTCAAAAGCTGATTATACACTGGCCAGCAGGCTGAACGAAAAAAAAAAAAAAAAAACGAGCCGATTCCTCCATTCACACTATACAGCTGCAGCTATTGTATTTTGACAGCCTACCCCACTGACTGTCAGAATACCCATACAGAGGCTGCATCTGATTGGATGCAGCCAGTTTTTGGCAGACATTTTTTCTACATTGAGACATGTTGGGTGGGAACATAGTTGCAGGGCCACCCACTGAGGGAAAGTCATACAGTGTATTGCCAGAATAAAGACAGATTGGTGCCTGTGAAAAGTTTTTTTGGTATTAGGAATTCACATACAGAAGACTTTATGTGAGAGACAGTGAGCAATCAGGATAAAGTGCGTTTGAAAATTTCTCTCCAGTCTGACAAACAGGTAAGCAAAAAGGTGTCCCCAGGTGGTCAATGGATAAGTCTGGGTGGACTGGGGCTTTATAGCAATGCCTAGATGTAAACCTGGATAACTTAACCACTTCAGCCCCGGAAGGATTTACCCCCTTCCTGACCAGAGCACTTTTTCCAATTTGGCACTGCGTCGCTTTAACTGCTAATTGCGCGGTCATGCAATGCTGTACCCAAACGAAATTTGCGTCCTTTTCTTCCCACAAATAGAGCTTTCTTTTGATGGTATTTGATCACCTCTGCCGTTTTTATTTTTTGCGCTATACACGGAAAAAGACCGAAAATTTTGAAAAAAAATGATATTTTCTACTTTTTGTTCTAAAAAAAATCCAATAAACTCAATTTTAGTCATACATTTAGGCCAAAATGTATTTGGCCACATGTCTTTGGTAAAAAAAATGTCAATAAGTGTATATTTATTGGTTTGCGCAAAAGTTATAGCGCCTACAAACTAGGGTACATTTTCTGGAATTTACACAGCCTTTAATTTATGACTGCCTATGTCGTTTCTTGAGGTGCTAAAATGGCAGGGCAGTACAAAACCCCCACAAATGACCCCATTTTGGAAAGTAGACACCCCAAGGAAATTGCTGAGAGGCATGTTGAGCCCATTGAATATTCATTTTTTTTGTCCCAATTGAATAATGACAAAAAAAAAAAAATTACAAAAAGTTGTCACTAAATGATATATTGCTCACACAGGCCATGGGCATATGTGGAATTGCACCCCAAAATACATTTAGCTGCTTCTCCTGAGTATGGGGATACCACATGTGTGGGACTTTTTGGGAGCCTAGCCACGTACGGGGCCCCGAAAACCAATCACTGCCTTCAGGATTTCTAAGGGCGTACATTTTTGATTTTACTCCTCACTACCTATCACAGTTTTGAAGGCCATAAAATGCCCAGATGGCACAAACCCCCCCCCCAAATGACCCCATTTTGGAAAGTAGACACCCCAAGCTATTTGTTGAGAGGCATGTTGAGTCCATGGAATATTTTATATTGTGACACAAGTTGCGGGAAAGTGACAATTTATTTATTTATTTTTTTTTTTTTTGCACAAAGTTGTCACTAAATGATATATTGCTCACACAGGTCATGGGCATATGTGGAATTGCACCCCAAAATACATTCTGCTGCTTCTCTTGAGTACGGGGATACCACATGTGTGGGACTTTTTAGGAGCCTAGCCGCGTACGGGACCCCGAAAACCAATCACTGCCTTCAGGATTTCTAAGGGTGTACATTTTTGATTTCACTCTTCACTGCCCATCACAGTTTCGGAGGTCATGGAATGCCCAGGTGGCACAAACCCCCCCCAAATGACCCCATTTTGGAAAGTAGACACCCCAAGCTATTTGCTGAAAGGCATGGTGAGTATTTGTGCAGCTCTCATTTGTTTTTGAAAATGAAGACAAAAAAAAAAATTTTTTTTTTCTTTTTTTAATTTTCAAAACTTTGTGACAAAAAGTGAGGTCTGAGTGGGGGGGGGGGGGGGGGGGGGGGAGAAAAGAGAGAGAGAGAGAGAGAGAGAGAGAGAGAGAGAGAGAAGAGAGAGAGAGAGAGAGAGGAGAGAGAGAGAGAGAGAGAGAGAGAGAGAGAGAGAGAGAGAGAGAAAGAGAGAGAGAGAGAGAAAACGACAACTATTATTTTTTATTTTATATTTTTGTTTTTTTTATAACTGTAACCTGTTCCAGGTTTGGGTCTCTCAAAATGCGATGGCATCTTGGGAGACCCTGTGAAGGTGTGCCTAGTCTGTGCAATGCTGTACCCTACGCTAATACTCAACTAGTGAATGGTAGCGTTCAAAACATTCACCAATGCAAAGACCAGGATTGTCAGGACAGGAGGGACAATAATAGCGGGTGTCACGCCTATATCCGCGTTTGCTGCAGACACGACATCTTTTTTGGGGGGGTTCGTTGGGTAGGGGTACTCGGGAGGACATAAAAATGCCTCTCATGCAGCCGACTGCATTTGGTTGGGGATGTGAATGGGGGAAGTACGGGCGCTGCAGAAGTGGTGGTTTCCCAATTAGGATTGGCGAATGCAGCAGGAAGGGCATTATGGGCACGACGGGCCTGTGTTTGTCTTTTTGGTGGCAGCAGGACACTATTTGTGCTTTGCCACCTCACCAGCTTGAACTGCACTTATGGGACTCGCCACATCACCACGTGTTACTGCAGTGCTGGTTT